>NW_028222102.1:0-57500 GCF_056783735.1 Eptatretus burgeri
ATCCCACCACGGCCCAGTCCGTATTCTACCCGCGCGAAATACGGTCAATCGCTGAATATCGATATACCTAAGTTCCTGCGCGGGTAACCTAATGAGGGACCGTACCTCGGCGAAGGCCTGCTTGGACACGAACCGCTTAAGCGGTCCATTCCGTTCTGGGATAACCGAGCGGGTATTATCGCCAGACCTCGCCAGACCCGATTCTATTTATCGGCTATTTAAAAACCAACTATATTCCGAGTGCAAGATGGGGCAGTTCATTGAGGGAATGGATGCAACGAACAGGTTTACATTCACACAAGGACATTTATTATAATAAAGCACGTATGCAATTAAACAAGGCAAAACACGTATGCAATTATACAAGCAACAAAAGCATGACAAAAGAACTACAACCGTCTACTTATTATGTACAGTCACTTGCACTTAACAGCAGTTCCTACTTATAAGACGGGCCCACGGACACACGTACGCACACACACATACACCCAAGAAATGGTGGCAGAGGCCTTTAATAACGAGCTCCAGCTCAGAGGACAGGTGAGCTGAAACCCAGAACCTATCTCGAACTTCTCCACCTCGTGTGACCTTTAAGTTGTTCGGACCCGGGCTCCAGCGAGAGCGAGAGCGAGCTGGATCCAATCGCCGAGCCGCGATCCTTCCTGAGCTCCCGTGAATCCTCCCGCGCTTCTCAACACGTGCTGGTGAGACGAGGCGCCGATCCTTCCCGTCGATGCGTCACTTCCCCGAGGGACCACCTCCCACGCTTCTCAACACGTGCTGGTGAGACGAGGCGCCGATCCTTCCCGTCGATGCGTCGCTTCCCCGAGGAACCACCTCCACGAAGAGGTCGATGAGTCTCACCAAAATGGAGAACAAAGATCTCCACGAACTAAGAAGAAGCCAGCACTCGCAGCTCGAGCCGAGCGACCGGCTTAACTTCCTTCCAAACAGGGCAGCTTGAAGCAAAAAGCTCTCCCGAGCCAAGCAGAAGCCGAAGCTCACGGAACCGTCAAAGCAAAGAGCCTCCAAAAAGCCTCCTCCCGAGCCAGGCCTCAGCCGAAGCTCACTGAGCCAGCCGAAGCAAAAAGCTTCCGAAGGCCTCAACCCTAACGCAAGCCAAGCAGGACCCGACGGTCTGCTGAACGACTACTCTCTCAACTCCTTTCTCCAACCCTGCCCTCCAACTCTGCCCCTGAACAAAAGAAAAAGATCTCCTCTTATCCTTCTCCGACCCCCCTCCTCCACGCCCGGCGTGACTCATGCCCTCGTGATCCATCCCCCCTGCTCAACCATGGGTGGGAGGGAGTTGTTGACATCATGAGTCACGGGACGGCAGGGTTTTTCCTCTTCGCAGAAGAGGGGGAGGGATGTTTCCATTGTTCGTTCCCTTACTATTAAATCGATCTGCAGCGCATCTAATCGATTTCTGAACATTTAAACAATGGAAGGTGAGCTATCTGGGGAACAAGCACTTATCGACATAGCTGACTAAAGGAACCTGTATGTTGTGTGCAATCGAATTCCAAATTCGTAACAATACATACAAGATGAGAGCTTTGGTAATATTGTTACGAATCTGGAAGCCATGAGCACTCAACATACAGGTCATATACCTCAGTTATTTCGCTAAGTAAATGTGTATCGATAGCTCCCCGTCCCTTGTTTAATGGGTAATTAAATGTTCATGCGCTGCAGAGTTATTTTGATTGTCAGGGTTTTATTTTATTTTAAATCAACTGTAACTACAACAACAGCAGCATCACCCTCACCTTCACCGAGCTTCCTCACACCGACGCCATGGCCTACGTGCGTGTCGGTCCAATGTGCCAGGCGGGGTTTCTTTGGGGCATTGGAATCTTGGATTTCGCTCCAAATACGGGCATGGCGCCCCTCTCAGCCAATCAGAGGGGTGCGAGCGAGATTGCCGTCGGGCAGCCAATGAGAGAGGGCCACACCTGAACGGATGGAGCCAGAGAGTAAGAAAGGAAAGGAAAGCCGAGGGTAAGTGCGGCGGATCTGCTGGAAAAAGAGGAGAGTTTTGGTTGTCGGGACGAGCGCTGAGCGGAGATCTGGACTTTGATCGCTCTCGCTGGCGCCTGGTTCTTCGGACCGTTTCTTCGAGCACATGTTCTGGGCTCTGCTCGTCCCATCGGTGGCGCCTGGTTCTTCGGACCGCATCTCGACGCTGGCCTGGTTTGCTTGTGTCAGTCAACCCACACGAGGTGGACAGGTCTGTCTGTCAGTGTGTGTGTGTGTCTGTCAGTGAGCCTGTCTTTAAGTAGTAAATTGTTACGTGCCTTCGCTGTACATTATTTGCCTTGCATCTCTTATTAGTCATGATAACTCTGCCCTGATGTGCTTCCCTCCTTCCCCACCTACTGTTAATAAATACCCTATTTGTTAAATGTATCAGCTCGTTTCTGTGTTTCTTGTATTGGTTTAACACGGTGCGTGTTGGGGAATCAGAAAGGCCGTTATTGCCGTGGATGTACGTTTGGACCGGCGGATCTCGGTAACCATCCGCTCGGGTTACGCACGGTTCGAGCACGCTACTGGCTCGTTCCGCTCGAGCTCTGCCGAGGGTGAATTTCCCTCGTAGTTTGGACGACGTGGGTATTTAAGTAAATTGAAATTGGCAATCGACCCTATCCCACGCGGTCGACCTATTGGCGATCTTCGGTCCGATAAGGGACCTGTTGGCTCTGGAGTTATCCGGGGTGACGATCTATAAATTCCGGGTGTTCAGCAGAGTCGACCCAACTGTTCCACCTAGCGGTTGTGTTCGCAACCGATCCCCGGCCCACAACAATATATCGATAGATAGCGGAATTAAAATAAACACACACAAAATGGTTTGAGCTTTGAGTGAAGGTTCTTACCAATACTGTTCAGACCGAGCGTCACTGTGGCTTGCTGCTACTCTCTGCGCATGCACATTTCACTTCGCAGGTTTGCGAGATTTTAACAGTGTAAATATCGTGTTGGAATCTCAAAATTATCGTACGATTCCCACGAAGCACGTGAATTATTTATTTATTTTAACCAGTATTAACCCACAATGCACAGCGTCATTTCAACTTGCAACTGTCGAACATCGTAGCTTTGTGGCATCATTCCTGTTACTTCCTGGTTTTTCATGTACTGGACACAGCCTCTGCTGTGCTCGTTTTGCCCTTGAACGCATCAATGTATGAGAGTTATATAATAGCACCTTGGCTATATAAATAACCTTGAAAATAAAAATCAAAACATAAAACCATGTTGTGCAGTATTTTTCACCGCCCGAGAAAAAATGATCAAAACGTCCTTGTATCAAATATTAAAGGGGAAAATTATTATATTTTCAGAAAGAGGAGATAAATGCGATGTTCCATGATAACTTTCATCACTCTGTGACGTCATATTTTGGATTGGTGAGCTCGACTGAAATTTCACAAAAAAAATTCAGTCAAGTTAATATAGAGAAGAGAACATCAACTCAGGATTATCAGAGGCATATTTGAAAGTATTGTTTTGATAGATAAATTAATAATTTAAAACACATTTTAGGTTACTTTTACATGATGTTAGGCCGACATGAAAAATGCTGCGTGAGGTGCGACGGAGAAGGTCATAATCTGCCCAGCAGACTGAGAAAAATGTTATGATATTGTTGCGGTTGAGGAAATTCGCAAACCACCATTCAGGTCCCGTAGGTGAGATATCTCTGTAAGTACATGTGTAGTTAGCCCCAAACCCGTTGTTTAGAGGGAATAAATGTGATTCATTCGGGCTGTGACCCTTTAAGATAGCCGTTTTTCTGTTCTATCCTTATTTTGAACCAACCACGTCTCAACCGCCATCACACAACAACCACCAACCGCAACGCCGCTTCACAACAACAACAACGCCAACAGCCACGACCTTTACCTTCACAACTCGCTCCCGCAAACATCGCATCACCGCCATTCCAAACGTCGCCATGGCCATGGACCAGCACTTTAAACCCTCCACCACCTTCGCCTCTCCTTCTGCGGCCATTCCCGCACCGCTTGTCGGCACCGAGCGTCAGGCTGTCCTGGACTCGTACAGGGCGCGCGCCGAGCCGCGGGTACAAAGTGCGGCCTTTCCGAGGAGAAGTCGGATCAGGAATGATACACGCCCACTTCTGATCCGTCCAATCAGCAAGCGCGGGGCGGTTTGGCCCCACCTCCAGGCGCGTCGGAGTAGAATCGATATATGCAAATTCGAGGATCAGGGGAGATTCACGCCCCTTTTTCTCCGTCCAATGGGCGAGCGTGGCTCCACCCCCAAGCTCGTTCTGATCCAGAAATTTGCATATGGGTTCTCCTACACCACTATAAAGCGCTGAGCGCGGGGCGAATTCAGAGTTTTTCGGTCGAGTGAGTTGGGGAGAGTTTCGAGTTGGAGAGAAGGTTGGAGGCAGTGAGTTGGAGTCAGGAAGGTCGAGTCGGGCTCAGTCAAGTCAAGAGTTTTGAGTTGGAGAGAAGGTTGGAGTCAGGAAGGTCGAGGCAGTCAAGTCGGGTCTGGAGAGGAGCGGTCTGTGGAGCCGTGAGTCAAGTCGGGTCTGGAGAGTGGCAGTTTGTCGGGGTTCGGAGTCTGTCGGGGAGCTGCAGAGAGGGGAAGCCTGGAGCCTGGAGCGCGGTCGAGGTGATTTGCTGCAGTCGGCTGAGGAGAATTGGGGAGGCGGACCGGATATCTCGGGTCCGAGGCAAGGAAGACGGCGGTCGGCGACGAGGTCGCAGTGGAGTCGCTCGTCGTGGGACCCAAGCAAGCCAGCTATCCTCTTTCCCCAGAGCATCAACAATTCCCCCCTTTTTCCCCCCCGCGCTGAGATAGTGCGAAAAGGGGGCCCCGTTCCCACCCCACTCCAAGCAGTGCCAACAAAACCCGCGAAGGAGCGCGGAGTCGGGGCACCGCCGTTACATTTGCGGCTCATCACAAGACACGGGTAAGATCCACCCGGTCTCGCGGCCCACAGGCCCGTCTGCCCCCTTGTCTTTGAGGGTGGCCCTTTTCTTTTGCTTTTGAGTAAATGTGTTGTCGGCGCCATCTGTAAAGTAAAACTGTGTAAGTGTTGCCGTGTGCTCGCGTAGTCGGTAGTAGATCTGCATTGTTGTGTTTCTTTTGTAACATCTGCTTTTGGTGCATAATTGTTGTAATTGTATATGTGTGCTCTCCGTGTGCCACGGAATAAATGTGCATTATGTTGAACTGTTTTCCCATTTCGCTTCATCTTTTCTTTAATTGAATCTCCATCTTGCTTCACGTAAAGGGTTGGTAGTCGGCTTAATACGCCCGATAATTAATCGGAACCGTCGAGGTCGACGATAACACCGCTCGGTTATCCCGATAGTACGGAACGGGTTGCTTAAGTGGCCCGTGTCCGGAGTCGACTTGCAGCGAGGTGCGATCGCCCGGTCTACCCTCCGTGTGGGTACTTAGGTAGGTTGAATTTGGCGAACAACCCTATCCCACGCGGGGGGCCGATTGGCACGATCATGGTGAGGCCGAAAGGCCCACCCGTGACGAGTTCCCGGCGTTCGTCCGAGAGGGTCACGACAGAATTGTCCGTCCGGTGGGCGACGTGCCGCGATTCGAGTTACGTGGCCGCTCGCACGCCGGCGGGCGCGAATTCGCAACAATATTTCAACTGAAAATTGAAGTTGGAGGACTTTATTTTTTGGAATTGCCAGAATTATTCTACATTTGCAATTATTCATTGTACATCGTACAAGAGGTTGAATTATCGTACAAATACGATACTCATCGGATCTCTGGAAACCCGGTCACTTTGTTATCGGGAGCATGGCGGAGATTTCGACGTTGATCTGATTTGCTTATAAACATTTGAATCAACAACCTTCTATATTCGGAGCCGAATCACCCAGATTAATGACATGCAAAAGATGAGTCTGGTCAGAGTTTCGTTCCCAATTGTTACCGTTTTGGTCACCAAATGTAACCATTACACACCGAGTCTGCTCAACGAGTTTGAATAAAAGAAATTAAAGTTTGTCATTTTTATTTTTGCCATGTCATTTATTTTACAGAGTACAGTGCACATTCCCCAAAAATCATCAAGCTCAGATCAACAACCAGCTCATGACTCTTGTAAACCTTTTGCATACCAAAGGCTTTCATGTAACCAACATTTATCTATGATTCTATCATATAAATGGCATTATGACGTGAGACTTGACTTGAGACGTGCCCTCAAAGACTTGAGACGTGTCCTCAAAGACTTGAGACGTGTCCTCAAAGACTTGAGACGTGCCCTCAAAGACTTGAGACGTGCCCTCAAAGACTTGAGACGTGCCCTCAAAGACTTGAGACGTGCCCTCAAAGACTTGAGACGTGCCCTCAAAGACTTGAGACGTGCCCTCAAAGACTTGAGACGTGCCCTCAAAGACTTGAGACGTGCCCTCAAAGACTTGAGACGTGCCCTCAAAGACTTGAGACGTGCCCTCAAAGACTTGAGACGTGCCCTCAAAGACTTGAGACGTGCCCTCAAAGACTTGAGACGTGCCCTCAAAGACTTGAGACGTGCCCTCAAAGACTTGAGACGTGCCCTCAAAGACTTGAGACGTGCCCTCAAAGACTTGAGACGTGCCCTCAAAGACTTGAGACGTGCCCTCAAAGACTTGAGACGTGCCCTCAAAGACTTGAGACGTGCCCTCAAAGACTTGAGACGTGCCCTCAAAGACTTGAGACGTGCCCTCAAAGACTTGAGACGTGCCCTCAAAGACTTGAGACGTGCCCTCAAAGACTTGAGACGTGCCCTCAAAGACTTGAGACGTGCCCTCAAAGACTTGAGACGTGCCCTCAAAGACTTGAGACGTGCCCTCAAAGACTTGAGACGTGCCCTCAAAGACTTGAGACGTGCCCTCAAAGACTTGAGACGTGCCCTCAAAGACTTGAGACGTGCCCTCAAAGACTTGAGACGTGCCCTCAAAGACTTGAGACGTGCCCTCAAAGACTTGAGACGTGCCCTCAAAGACTTGAGACGTGCCCTCAAAGACTTGAGACGTGCCCTCAAAGACTTGAGACGTGCCCTCAAAGACTTGAGACGTGCCCTCAAAGACTTGAGACGTGCCCTCAAAGACTTGAGACGTGCCCTCAAAGACTTGAGACGTGCCCTCAAAGACTTGAGACGTGCCCTCAAAGACTTGAGACGTGCCCTCAAAGACTTGAGACGTGCCCTCAAAGACTTGAGACGTGCCCTCAAAGACTTGAGACGTGCCCTCAAAGACTTGAGACGTGCCCTCAAAGACTTGAGACTTGCCCTCAGACTTGATACTTTCCATCTGAATGGAGACTTGCCATCAGACTGGAGACTTGACTTGACTTGCCCTCAGACTGGAGACTTGACTTGACTTGCCCTCAGACTGGAGACTTGACTTGACTTGACTTGCCCTCAGACTGGAGACTTGACTTGAGACTTGCCCTCAAAGACTGGACACTTGACTTGAGACTTGCCCTCAAAGACTGGACACTTGACTTGAGACTTGCCCTCAAAGACTTGAGACTTGTCCTCAAAGGCGAGACGCTCACCTGGGACCTGCCGTCAAAGGCGAGACGCTCACCTGGGACCTGCCGTCAAAGGCGAGAGGCTCACCTGGGACCTGCCGTCAAAGGCGAGAGGCTCACCTGGGACCTGCCGTCAAAGGCGAGAGGCTCACCTGGGACCTGCCGTCAAAGGCGAGAGGCTCACCTGGGACCTGCCGTCAAAGGCGAGAGGCTCACCTGGGACCTGCCGTCAAAGGCGAGAGGCTCACCTGGGACCTGCCGTCAAAGGCGAGAGGCTCACCTGGGACCTGCCGTCAAAGGCGAGAGGCTCACCTGGGACCTGCCGTCAAAGGCGAGAGGCTCACCTGGGACCTGCCGTCAAAGGCGAGAGGCTCACCTGGGACCTGCCGTCAAAGGCGAGAGGCTCCTCACCTGGGACCTGCCGTCAAAGGCGAGAGGCTCCTCACCTGGGACCTGCCGTCAAAGGCGAGAGGCTCCTCACCTGGGACCTGCCGTCAAAGGCGAGAGGCTCCTCACCTGGGACCTGCCGTCAAAGGCGAGAGGCTCCTCACCTGGGACCTGCCGTCAAAGGCGAGAGGCTCCTCACCTGGGACCTGCCCTCAAAGGCGAGAGGCTCCTCACCTGGGACCTGCCGTCAAAGGCGAGAGGCTCCTCACCTGGGACCTGCCCTCAAAGGCGAGAGGCTCCTCACCTGGGACCTGCCCTCAAAGGCGAGAGGCTCCTCACCTGGGACCTGCCCTCAAAGGCGAGAGGCTCCTCACCTGGGACCTGCCCTCAAAGGCGAGAGGCTCCTCACCTGGGACCTGCCCTCAAAGGCGAGAGGCTCCTCACCTGGGACCTGCCCTCAAAGGCGAGAGGCTCCTCACCTGGGACCTGCCCTCAAAGGCGAGAGGCTCCTCACCTGGGACCTGCCCTCAAAGGCGAGAGGCTCCTCACCTGGGACCTGCCCTCAAAGGCGAGAGGCTCCTCACCTGGGACCTGCCCTCAAAGGCGAGAGGCTCCTCACCTGGGACCTGCCCTCAAAGGCGAGAGGCTCCTCACCTGGGACCTGCCCTCAAAGGCGAGAGGCTCCTCACCTGGGACCTGTCCTCAAAGGCGAGAGGCTCCTCACCTGGGACCTGTCCTCAAAGGCGAGAGGCTCCTCACCTGGGACCTGTCCTCAAAGGCGAGAGGCTCCTCACCTGGGACCTGTCCTCAAAGGCGAGAGGCTCCTCACCTGGGACCTGTCCTCAAAGGCGAGAGGCTCACCTGGAACTTGACTTGACTTGACTTGACTTGACTTGAAATCACCATGCTTTTCACATGGCCAGTTATATGTTGGATGCTCCTGAATTAGGAATGAAAATAATTTGCACATTTTTGCACCTGAAGGTAGAACAGAAAATATTGTGTGCAAAGAAGCTTTATCATCAAAAATATAATTAAATGATCTAATGATGATTTAAAAAATGTGCAGAACATGCTGCAATGGTGGTTTCTATTGCGTCAGTGCCTGCCTTCCAGGCTGTTCCTATTCCCCAAAGATCCCACCTGCTGCCCTCTTGGGCTGCAGCAGAAGCCAGCATTATTACATTTTTTTGAAACGTGATGAATACAGTCAATTTTTTTTTCTATTTTCTTTTTTTTCTATTTTCACTGCAATTATGGAAATGATGTTCCCCCGTCTATTTGCATGACATTACGTGTGCACGACTCTATTGATGATGCGGATCTATGAGTTTCATCACACTGGTGTTGAAGATGCTGATGTGCCAAGCTTTTAACTGTTCCAATCGTGAGGGGAAACAAAATGCATGTATTCTACAACTGTGGTAAGATGGTGGATGTTGGGGTTATCCTTTATTATATACCAGCAGAGCCTACCCTTTACTTCGCTGAAGGACCAATTAGTTGAACTGTGTGCCAAAAATGTTGGGCGAGAAGGAAAGAAAGACAAATTTACTCAGCATAGAATGCTTTTCACACCTACTCCCCACCACCTCTCCCCATCCTCATGTCCCTTTCCACCCCCTCTTTTTTTCCCCTGTTCGCTCTGATGTCCCTTCCTGCTCGAAATGTCTCATGCATGATGACAGGTGGCGCTACGCAGTACAAATTTACATTGAGAATCTACCCCCTCCCCGCCCCCCGAGTGAGACCTAACCCCTACACAAGGTTGCATTTGTACCCCAAGTTTGGAGTTTGTAACTTTTGAGATGTCACCGTGCATGAGGAACAAAGTGAGAGAGCAAGAAGAGAGACACACAAAATGGTCGAAGTGGTCTTATCTGTCTGAAGGATGTCCATCCATCCATCCATCCATTGGGACCATACTCTGTGCAGCGCGTTGGTGTTGCCGAAGTAGTCTCCTTGGCTATTGGGCACAATCCTGGACGGGTCGCCACACCGACACAGGATACCAGCAAGCTGGCACTCATTTTGCCGACCTCAGAAGGATAACAGGTAGAGTCAACCCCACTTGGTATTAATTCAACAGCTGAGTGGGATTTGAACTCAGGATCTCAGGATTCCAAGCCCACCACCCTAATCATTAAGCCAACACCAGGCATATTGAAGGGTGTAAGGGGTCTGAATTTTGTTAAGGTCTTAGGGGTCCAAAGGGATGTCAGTGGTGTCAAGGTCTAAAAGTTCTCGGGGTCAAAATGGTGAAAGGGATTTAAAGGTGTGTCTGCAATTTTTCCAAAATTAGCATAATGGGTTTGAGGGTGATAAAAATAATATAAATTTGCCAATTAAAAATAAATGTATTATCAACCTTTAATGGAAAATGTACTAAATTATGACATGATTGTTACAATTCTATGTGCTTGAACATGTATCTCTTTTAATTTGCATTTTAAATGACCGCCCAGTCTATCTCGGTTCGAACAATGCTGGATCAATGAAAGGAAAGGACAAGCACGGACAGGTTGAAACGTCAACAAGGAATTTATTAATAAGAAAAATAAAGAAACAGAATAATTTTTTATTTCCTTGTGGTGAAAATAGGTGAATTCAAATCAATGAAAATAATTTCAAACAAATGAAGGATTAAACAGACATTGATAGAAAAATCAACAAAGAGCAGATGCTTATCACAATGCCTTACTTCATGATTAAACACAAAACAAGGGAACCCAGCAGATCATTCAGGGGGGAAAGAAATCCGGTCTCGGCTTACCAAGGTAGAAGTCGTCGTGCGTCAAATAAAATGTTCCAAAATGTGTGAGCGTGCCTTGGTCTGCTGCCAGCAACCTGCCACACAGTGCACCCACCTGCAAACAGGCTCGGACACCAATTGACGTCACCTCGTCACCCCCAGGAATCAAGGATGCCAAGAATCAGGTACGCCAAGAGCAGGTCCCAAGCAGAACCAGCAGGAACGGTCCAACCGTCATCCACTGACAGGAGCAAAAAAGGAGCCACAACGAACGGGCAGCTGTGAGGAGCTGTAAGAATCTGTAAGTCGCAAAGAAGCTGGAAGGCACTGAGGCACTGTGAGGAGCTGTCAGAAGCTGTCACCAACTGTCACAAAACTGTTAAGAAAACGGTCCTCCCGTCCTTTTAGGCGACCAGTCTGGGTGAAGCCTCAAGCAGACCAGCCAAATGAACCTTGCCTATTAGCGCATCGTTGCACATGACCAACTGTCAGCCTCACGATCATTCCTTCCTCGTTCAGCCCGACATGAACAAGAGTCAGCCAGCATCTGTGGAGCTGCCAAACGGGGCGTCAAACGTCGATGGAAAAAGGTGGACGTCAACGTCGGTGAAAGAGGTGGGTGTCGAACATCGATGGAAAATAGGTGGGTGAGGTAAATGATCCACAGCCCTATTTGACCCCTGCAATTCATTCCCACTCAAGGTTTAATTACAATTCTACAAACTCCTCGTCGTTGTTATGAAACGGAACAATAATTTTTTGGCCAAAACACAACAACCCTAACACTGTGTTGTGGGAATGATGCTTTGGGGTTTATAAAGCTGCTTGGTATCGTTATGTCCTTTATATTTGTTTCAAATAAGCATAACGTAATTAATTGTGAGGTTAAATCTGCACACAATAACACACAGAGATGTTTGTTGTTCTAACCCCCGAGTCTAACCTCTGACTGTGTGTTTTATGTTATTTTCATGTGTTTTCATTTCAACACACACACAAGAGCCTTGCATTCGAGACGGGGGAGAATGTGTGGCAAATGTGCATTGTGAAAGCCGGCAATTAGCTTCACCACACGAGGCCACGGCACAGCATGAGGTTTATCAGTTTATCTCGCATGATTGACAGATAGCTGCTCACGTGGTGAGACGGTCTTTGCTTGAGAGCACAAACTTTAATCGAGCTTGGAGGAGAACAGAAGGAGAAAGGGCTTTGAGTAGAACGACCGATTGTGTAGCGCTTTTAAAGCAGGAGTTTGAAGGGCTGAAAACGCTTGAGATTACCAGAGTAAAGAGATTTTGAGGACGCTGCAACAGACTCGAACTTTCCATCAAGTAACGCCTGATTGAAGAGCTGTTGTGCTGGGAATCGGCAATCGACGTGCCGATCTACGCTTCATAACTCTTGCACGGTTTTCACACCCACTGGTTTGAAAACAACCTCCCGACATTGTTGTGTATTTCCCTGTTCTGAGCTATCCTGTATTTGTCGATTTGATGAAACAGCTGGCCATAAGATGAAAATCATTAGGAATTTGCTGTTTGTTTGATTGGACTGTTTCGACGGTGCATATCAAGTTGGGGTTAATTACTTTGTTGAACACATGGTTTTATTTTTATTGTCATTGCTTTACAATGATTGCTCCCTTTCCGTGATTCCTTCTCGTGTGCCATTTGCTTTTTGTTCAGAAATATACCTGGTCCCGGCGTTGGATTCTGCTGGTTCTGGTTTCCTCGTTTTAATGGTTTAGATTGGATGTAGTGTCGTTCGGAAAACCGGCTCAAACTGACTTCAGAGCACGCTCAGGACCAATGGTGCTCGACCGGATTAGAAAGGTCGTGAGTGCCTGTCGGTGCTTTCTCGGGTTAATTCCACAGTCCCTTCAAGCATTGTAACGTGGCAAACAGGCCTGGGAAGTTACTTGGGTCTTTGAACTTACCTGGTGGTAGCGGTCATTTTGACCCGTCCACGGAACTTGAACCACGTAAATGGAACAGTCTGTGGCTATAACTGGACCATTAAATTATGTTGTTGCATGATGCAGTCGGGGTTAAAGGGAAAAAACGTAGCATCGTTGTTTCATTTTAGATGTTCATCATAAGGCGTACGAGGATCATAACGTATCGATGCTCCTGCACTAATCCTCAAAGTCTTTTCCCTTTGTAATCTGTTTATGTGTGCCTTACTTTCTTTATAATCGATGCATGAGCTTTTCACCTGATGTCCATTCCACAGGAAACCGGAGGCTTTGAGTGGTGACCAGAAGCTGCGAGTAGTGACCTGACGCTACGAGTCCAAGACCTACAAAAGTGGCGGTAATTCAAAAGAAGCTCCATATTCCAGGCAGCATGATTGTATCATAAGCAAAATAAGTGTGCCTCAGTAATGCTACCTCAAGCAATATCTCACCATGTGCAGTTTCATGGGGGTTGTGTCCACTTTAGTACTTTCTGCATGCTCGCCTTTTATGCGTGTTCTGTTTGCGTGTTTTTGGAATAGTATTTGCGTGTTTGAGTTGATGCATGTTTGAATATTTTTGGAATAGTGCGCACCTGTCATTTATACCTCTTTTTAATTTACGTTCACGAGCATTTGGAATTTCGCGATTCGAGTGCGTGCGTGAGTGATGCTGCGATTGAATTTTCACACTGAACAGCATGAAAATGTGTTTGTTATAACAGCTGATGTCGGCGAGATAGATTTCCTCCCTCGCCCTCGTTTTCCTGCCTTCTTCCCCTCCCTCAGTTAGTTTCCGGAAGGCGGAGACCCTCCATCTTCGCTTCGTGTGTTTTTTTAAGTGTTTACTATTTTGCGCGTGAATTGTGCCACTGTATTAAGTGTAGCCTTTGCAATCATGACTGGAAAGCATCCATGGTGTAGCGAGGTTGGTCATGTGAGCAAAAGACAGAGGAAGGTCATCACTATTGAAGTAAAAATGGATGTTTTAGGATGGTATGAAAGAGGTGATCGTACAGCTGATATGAGGCATGCTCTGGGCCTTTGTGAGTCCACGTTGCGAACAATAAGAAATTGTGCTGTTGTGGAATTTTGTTGTTAACCGACTTGGTATAAATCCTATTTACGTTATTGTCTCTTTAAACACCTAAATCATCCACTGTCCACAAGGAAAAGTACATTTCGTCAGAGAACATTTATTTCATGGTACCACGGAGTTCAAAACACTGAGATGTAAAACATCCGCAATGATATGCACTAAGCTAAGTTAAAATTTTCTGACATTTTTTGCTTACGTGGGAGTGGAGAGGGCTGGAAGAACAAACGGAGAGAGAACATGGTGACTTTCAGCTGGCCTTGGTGAGAATCAGATGAAATACTAAAAAGCAGACAACCAAAAGGAGTACAGGATAAGACCGTAGGTTTATAGGTCTTACAAAGAAATGAATATAAGGAATTGTGTATATAAAAGGGAGTGAGTGCATGGGTCTGATAAGCATTAGGCAAAATAACTCAAAACTGCAATATGTGTCCACTGGGTGAAAGAGAATGACAAAATCATGGCAAAAGTTGCAGTGTTATCAACCAGGTCACTTTGTTTCATCGTAAGACATTCCTTTTATCAACATTTAGGTCAAAAGACTCTTGGGTAAAGGGAAACATAACTGACAGCCAATTTGACTACAGCTGTGGTTCCCAACCTTTTTTTGGTGGCGACCCCATTCCAGATCTTAGCATCAGAGCGCGACCCCTCGAAGAACAAAGTCACATGTGTTCACTATGAAACATCATTATCGTTCGCGTTTATTGCCCACTTATATTTTTGACAAATTATTGATACAATCATGATCAATGCGATGGCTGGGCCTGTTTCTCAGCCACGAGTTTTGCAATGCGCGGCTCAACGCGACGATCACGTCTTTCTCGATTTCAAGACGATTGTGGAACTTCGTTTTCATCACAACCTTTGTAGAAAATGACTGTTCACATAAGTGTGACGAAGGGTACGGTATTAAGAGCCGTATTGCCTTCTCGGATAGACGTGGATAGGATTCAAGCAAGCATTTTGCACCAGTAACTGGACAAAGACACGGACTTGTACAATGATTTCGCTCCGGAATCCTGCTTCAGTCTCACAAGCTCCTCTTGGGCGATATCATCGTCGGCGATGGCGTCGAATGGTCCACTGAATGGGTCTCGGGAAAGTAGTGTTCGAACTGATCAATCAGTGACTGAAGGTGTTCATTGATTTCGCCAGAAACATGCTCGACTTGGATGTCTTTGGATTCTTCAATTTCCAGGTGGGCAGAGAGGTGCGGAAATAATACGAAACGGTTGCAACTCACTTTATCTTTCAACAATGTTAGTGTGGCAAGAAACCCTTTCATTTTGTCATGGAAGAACATCAGATTCATGTCTCTGCCTTGAAGCGTACGATAAAGCACATTGATACATTCAAAAATGTCACTCAAATAGCACAATTTAGCAAGCCAGTTACTGGACTCCAGCATTTCCACCCATTCATTCTTGTTTTGTGTACGTAAAAACTCTTTTAACTCTTCATGTAACTCGTAAGCACGCAGAACAACGTTTCCTCGTGAAAGCCATCGTACTTGAGTGGAGAACAGTAAGTTCATGTGATCGGCGTCCATTTCATGACAGAATAATCTGAATAACCTCGTGTTTAATGCGCTCGATTTGATGTGATTCACGATTTTGATCACCTGCGACAATACGTTCATGAGACTTTCGGGCATTGTGCGAACAGCCAACGCCTCCCGGTGGATCATGCAATGCATCATAAATGCATGAGGAGCCACTCGCTGTAATTTAGCTTTAAAGCCAGAATGCCTGCCAAGCATTGCAGGAGCTCCATCTGTTGTCGATCCAATCAATTAATTGAAGTCCAGACCTTGATTGTAAAAGGTTTCGATTTTTGTAAAAATGTCAACTCCTTTAGTTGTTTCCAATGACTTGCACATCAAAGGCTCGTCCACAAAATCACTATCTTTGATGAATCTGACCCAAACCATCAATTGTGCGCATGATGCAATGTCCGTTGATTCATCCAGCTGTTTGGCATGCCAAAGTGACTAATTGATATCCGTAACATTCTGTGCGGTAATGTCCTCACTCATGTCACAAATTCTACGATGAACAGTGTTATTCGAGAGAGGTATGATCGCGAGTTCACTAACTATGTCTTCTCCGATCATGAGAGAAACCATTTTCTTGGCACATGGCATTATCAGTTCCTCACCGATAGTGTGTGGCTTTTTAGATTTTGCAATGAGCAACGAAACACGATAGGACGCTTCCACAGCATGTGCATTGGTCTGATGACATTTACCTTCTTTATCCAAGCGGGAATTCCTTAGGGCGGTTAACTTCCGTTCGAAAAATGAGCGATCTCTATCTTTGTATGCTGCATGTTTTGATGACAGATGCTGTTGTAACTTGTTATGTTTCATGGATTCACTCAAAAGTACTTCATAACAAATGACGCACTGAGGTTTCTGGACTCCACGCTCTGTCACATAATAGAAACCTAGCGCAATGAATTTGTCATTGTAAGGTCATTGTAAGCAAAGACTGGCTTGTGTGCTTCTCGGAGCTGAAGAGAGGCATCAAAGAGGGCTGGTGGATAGCTGCACAGTTCATATTTGAAGGCCGACTCCAGTTCTTCTGCTGTCTGTGCAACAGTGATTATTCTCTGGAAGAGGAGTTGTGGGTCAACCTGGACTTGCTCTCCATCAATCTTGACAGACGATTTCATGCCGAGGGTGACAACTTGGTCTTTCCTCTTAAATGTGTACTCGGCAGGTGTTTTCCCATCCATAGATTTCAATATTTTGGCTCATACAGCATGTGCTGTATCGACGTTGACGGTGGGGTGTGCATGAACTCCAGTGGCAATGATCCTCAGACGTGGATCACGACTGAACAGATTCCGTTCCTGTAAATAATGAAGAGCTGATAGTGTGTCCTTCCAGTCACGAGATTGTCTTGCCTTGGTCATGTCCTACTTCTGCTCTCCAGTGTTGTAGTTCACACCTGTGAGCTCCTGCATTGCCTGGTTCATTTCTGCACAGGCAGGCATTGATAGTAGCCATACCAGCCGTTGTTGCTCTGTCATTCCTCGCCCTCGTGTGAGCCCCCCGCTGGTCTTCAAACTGCTCATCAGAACTTGTTCAATGATCAGGTCAGATGAAAGACCTGCCCACAGGCGATCACTTTGTCGAACCACATGGAACCCCTCATCAAAACGTTGTTGGACATTGGGATGTTGAGTTTTGAGGTTGGACATCTGCTACAGATACACCTTTGCAGATTTGGCATACAGGTTGTGGCCTGTGGCTGCCAGGTAAGGCAGCATTTCCTGGATGGCCTGTAGATGTAGTGCCCAGTTCCCAGTGCTCTCTGCCCGGATGTATTTGTATAGAATGTCTCGCATGTCCATATACTGAACCCAGAGCGCTGAAGTTCTAGAAGATATCTTTGTAGACTCGGCATGCTTCTGAAGGTGGACTTTGATTCGTTTCAAGACGTCAGACTTGCATACTTCTTCCACAGACTGGGGTTGGCAGAAGTGTGACGAGGGTTTTGTGCCACTTCAGACATCAATAGCTCCAGCTCCTGAAAAGATGTTACGTGTCATTAGGTGCAACTGCCAGGCTAAATGTAGCACCGTGAGATGCACATGCAAGAAGCACAACATTGAGTGCACTCCAGCTTGTGGAAACTGCAGGGGTTCTGGCTGCACAAACACTCCATGTGACAATGATGAGGATGATGACGACATTGTCGAGTTCTAACTTTAATACGCTTGATTTTTCTCAACATGTATAGTAAGTTTATAATGGATGTAGTTTCTGAGTTTAATGCGAATTTTCTTTTTCATTTCGAAACCTTTGTCAGGCAGATTTGATTGCCCCGAGTGGAATTGTGAATTTTGTCATGTTTCAATGATTTACATAATTATATTGTATTGCCATAGACTTCATTTCATCTTGTGTCTTCAACATTTCTTTTTTTTGGTCCAGGAGTCAAACAAAATCAGTATCAGGCAAATTCTTTTTTTTTTTTCGGGACAAAAAATTGACATTTTTGGACAAAAAAGCTATAATTTTTTATTTTACCCTCAATACATTTCACTTTTTTATAATTATTCTTGTATATCAATATACTGACCATAACTAGAAACAATTAGAATGCAGAAAAACATATATTTACATATTAAAATATCAATCTTTACAATTTTCTCATTTTCTCCGAAGTCTTGTGGCGGCCATATTGGATTTCCATGATTTCAGGACTTTCCCCCCGGAGGATCCCTTAGGACTTTTTTTTCTGTCACTGAGGACGTATCCAGGAATCAAAATCTGTTGAGTTTGCTTTTGTTGCAATTTGTGGGAGGTCATCCGACATTTTGACTGGACTGTCCAAGTGCTGTGCAGCGCATGAACAATACAGATGGCTAACCCTAACAGTTTAACCCATATATTGGCGGCCATCTTGGATTTTTAATATGACGTCTGTCGGAACTAAATTATTTTGTCATAGTAGGATAAAACATGTTATGTTTAATATATAAGCCAATTTGCAGTTCTCCAGTATCCCAGAAAAAAAAGAAATCGGTGTTTTCCTTTTTCAAACCCTTATTCTCGTTGTGCAAAAAAAGCTGAAATATCGACAAAATTTCAAAATGCCGTCAAAAATTTTCCCCAAAGTGATTTGCTCAGGACGTTTTTGCTGTGGTATTGGAGACATTGGTGAGTAGAAATCATAAGAGTTTGATAACATAGTAATTTCTTCCCCAGATCACACCAAAAGGGATCCATTCCACCAGTATAATAGTACTTGAGCACTGGTTCAGCAGTAATCAGCATCTTAATCTCCTGCATAACTTTCTCGTGCCTCTTACCACCACCAGGTGACATCGTTCTGTGTCACTCTGCGTAGGGGCTTGCACATGTCACTAAGGCCTGGAAGGAATTTGCTGCGATAGTTGACAAACCCAATGAATCGCTGTACCCCTTGCACATCAGTTGGATTTAGCATTTGCACCACTGCTTTCACCTTTTCTGCATCTGGTTTCAGACCCTCTGAAGTGACTACATGACCAATGACGGTCACTTCTTTGAGTTTGAATTTCACCTTTTCCTTGTTCAGCTTCAAGTCTCACTCTCTCCATCTCTCCATCAATGCTCTCACCTTCCTGTCATTGTCTCTCTGTCTCTCTCTCTCTGTCTCTCTCTCTGTCTCTCTCTCTCTCTCTCTCTCTCTCTCTCTCTCTCTCTCTCTCTCTCTCTCTCTCTCTCTCTCTCTCTCTCTCTCTCTCTCTCTCTCTCTCTCTCTCTCTCTCTCTCTCTCTCTCTCTCTCTCTCTCTCTCTCTCTCTCTCTCTCTGTGCTTGTGCTTGTGCTTGTGCCTTTCCTTTCCCAAACACCAGGATGTCATCTACTACTGACCTCACTCCCTGCACACCCTCTAGTGCTTGGTGTTGTCTCCTCTAAAATTCTTCCGGGGCCATCGAGAGCCAAAATAGCATACTTCACCATCTATATCTCCCATATGAGGTGTTGAATGTGGTCAAGTATGAACTCTCCTCGTCTCGTTCAATGTACCAGAAACCATTCTTGGCATCAAATACGTTGAACACCTTTGCCTCATCCAGTTCTGCCAGTATGTCCTAAATTGTAGTCATTGGCTAGTTACATCTCTCAAGTCCTTGATGAAGGTCTCTTGGATCCAAAAACTCTTCATTTCTCATTGGATTTCTCCACACACACACACAAGCCTGGATACCCAGGGGGTCGGCCAGTCCACAGAGGCTACTGTCACTGCCTCAGTCAGCTTATCTAATTCTGCATTCAGTTTTCCTTTCAGAGCAATTGGAATATGCCTAAGTGGATGCACTACAGGCCTCTTACTCTCATCAAGCATAAGATGGTATTTGCCTTCCAGCTTTCCAGTCCCCTCGAACACATCTGCAAATTCCTCCAGCAGTTGTCTCTTGTTGAGAGGGAAACTTTCTTCAGTTCTGGCATGTACGCTCCTCAGGTTGTCTGTGCGCACTGTTCTGAACGCCATTTGCTGTGCTGCCCTGCTTCCAAAAATGGGTATGCAGTCCTCTCGCAGTACTACAAATTCTGCTTTGTACTTTCTTCCATTTTTTGGGATTTTTTATCGTGAGGTTGGATTTCCCCAGTGGGAGTACCGTTGTACCATTGTACATGGACAAAACTTGGTAGGTATTCCACAGCTTCCTGGCATACTTTCTTATAATATTGCATATTGCACTGCTGTCCACCTGAAAGCAGACCTCTCTTCCTTCTACTTCCATTGTAACATAGATCTGCCTTGGGTATTTTGACCCCTCCAGGCTGTTAATTTGCTCCAGGTCCACTCTCTCTGGATCTAAAGTCATGACCTTCAGCTGTTCATATTCCAACATTTCATTGGAGCTGTCGGCTGCTTGATCCACAGTGTGGTCTGGTCTCCCTCTGCATCGAGATGAGAAGTGGTTCTTCTTCCCACACTGTGGCACTTGCATCCAGATGCAGGGTACTTCACTTTGATGAATTCATGTGTGGTTCCACAATAGCGACACTGATGTAACTTCGAGCGAGCTTGATCATCTGATGAAGATGGTTTCTGAGTTCCATTACCTTTTCTCCTTGTGGGCACGTGCTTCACTGCATTTACCACCTGTCCATCAATGATCCCAAGCCGGTTATTTGACAACTCTGATGTGTGACAAATCTGCACGCAATTCTCCATTGTGAGGTCAATTTCTTGGAGGAGCCTCTCTCAATGCTGACTTATTCCGCAGATCATCCGATCCCAAATCAGATTGTCTTGCAAATTTCCAAAGTTGCAATTTATTGCCAGTAACTTGAGCTGAACTTCTAAATCGGCAACCATCTGCTTAGCTGCCTCAAGCTGTTCCTGCAAATATTTGTCTGACCTTGCCATACCCTGCTGGAGTTGTGCCTCGAAGGATTCTCCCTCTTCTTGATTCCTTATAAAGAATCTGTGGTGATCCAGCATCTCATTCTTGGGTGGGTTACAATGTGCGTCAAATGTCTAACACATTCTCAAGCATTTCCACGCTTGGTTTTATAGTCTGATACAACTCCTGCCCTTTACTGCCAACCAGATACAAAAACATCTCGATCTTAGTGTTGTTATCTTGAGCAGCCATGGCTAAATCGAGGTACAATGACAACTCTTCCTTCCACAGCCTCCATGCCTGTGGTAGGATTCTGGCCTCCAAATCAAGTTGTTGTGGTGGCTGAAGCGACTCCTTGATAATCATTCATATAAACTCGAAGGTCAAGTGATCAAGATAAACACCTCAACTCCAGGAACTTACTGTCATCAAAAAAAGCTTTTCCACCCAATTAATGAGAGTGATAAAACCCATCCCCGAGAGCAAAGCATCCATTCGAACATGAGCTGGGCCGGAGAAGCTTCTCACCTTTCTTTCTGACATCCACAGTTGATAACTCAGAGCGATTGCTCTCACGACTTCTGACACCATGTAAGATTCCTCGTCTTTCTCAACAGAAAACTCGTGGACACGTAGCTCGATTCACATGCACGGAGCAATCTTAATTCGCCGGTTCACACCGCTCTGCCCGATGGAGACCACACCGCCCTCGTCAAATACACTCTCTCTTGTGCCCCCTGACACTAACCCTCTTAGAATGAGGATGTGATCAAGCTTCGTTTATTATATTTAAAAGTGCTATCATACCAGAAGATGTGATTTCTTCCTTCACAATTCTTGCTGAGATTATTGAAGCTGAACTTCTAAATTGGTAACCATCTGCTAAGCTGCCACAAGCTGTTCCTGCAAATATTTTTTCCGACCTTGCCATACCCTGCCGGACACTTCATGATCCAGGAGAACAACTCCAGGTTAGGGCAAAACATGCACCAGAAGATGCACAACTGTAAGTGCACATACAAAATAAGAACCAATTAGACCGAAATGTGTGGATACCACATGATACAAGTGTGAGAGAGTTGGAACATCTTTCCTTCCATCGTACCATCACAGAGACTGAAAGAGCTGTGCACTGTGTGGGTTGTCTTTCTCCAGTGCACACTCTGCCAAACCATGCTGCTTGTGGAGGGTTGAAGCTTTTCCTCAAAGATTGTTCAAGACACTTTTTCGATTTCCAATACAGTCTCAATGTCTCGTCGACGCACCTGAAATCAACCAACACCATGAAAGCAATCCACACTCAAAATATGAAAACATTCACTTCCAATTCACCTTCACTGAATAAGACATTTCTTCTTTCAAACCTCTTCACAAAAAACTCTTCCAAAATGTATTTTTAACCACCTTACTCTGCCTTTTACTCTGTCAGGAAAACCTATACATTATTTTTCTTCATCAAAATCTCTTCGTTTTCTCTTTGACAATGCTTATTGCCAAAAACCTCACTCCTGGAAGCTTTGTTCATCCAGCTACCTCTTCCACTCTCAGCCAAATTTTCCTCCATGCCTTCAACCAAAAACGTTCTCACCACCACTTAACCCATTAAGTCTGTCACAGGTTATCCAGTCTGGAAATCGTGAGGTGTCAATTTTGCAGAGGCTGTGTGGACAATAATTTCCACTTCATGTCCATTGATGGTGTCAAAGCACTCCATATCAGTACCATCTCCTCATCTGCTTCCCCCTTGTCCCATGCCTTCTAAACTTCCACCTCGTCCTGCCCCCTCTCAATTTCCCCACCCCGCACGCACTTCTCCCCTCCTCGCCAGCTATGTCCCTGCCCTTCCCAGCTTCACCCCCTCCCCAAACCCTCTCAGTTTCAATCCTCCCCCTCCCCACAACCTTGCAACTTTCCCCTGCCCCATGCCTTCTCCTTGCTCTTTTCCACATCCCCAAGTCCCATCAGCAACTCCTCCCCTGTGCGGAAATGTTTGGATCTGTCTGTGTCTCTCTCTACCCCTGCCCCCCACCCCACCCCTCCTGAGGGGACCGTGGCAAAAGCCCTCTCACTTGCTTTCTCTCAACAACCCTTTCGAAGATGTTCAGTCACTGAAGTTCTTGTGTCTCACTCTCAGCCATGATCTCTCTTGGGCAAGCGATAATTCAAAGTTGGCCTCCTCCAAAGCCAGATCTCTGGGCTTCCTCAATCATGCAAAGTCCTTCCTTGGCACACCTGAGCAACTGTCCTCCTACAAGGTTTTCATCTGCAGATTAATGCCATGGAAATCAAGGCTTTCAAGATCATTGGAATCTCTCATCGTGGACTGTGCCTTCTCCGTACATTGTCCACTCCCCTCCAGGTGTCTCACTTCGACTCATTTGTTCTCCTGTGTTCCATTTTTTTGTTGTTCCGTTCGCCCCCCCCCCCCACCTGTGGAACTAACTACAACACTCTTCAATCTCATTCTTCCCTGCAGGTCTTCAAGACAACTGTTCACCACCATCTCAAATAATTCCCCATCTCAAACCATGATCTTTTTTACACCCATTAAACCACCCACCCACACCCCTCCCAAAACGTTGCTTCTGCATCTATCTTGTCCACCCTTTGCATTCTCCCCTTCCCCTTATCGTTAACTGCATCCATTGTTTGTCCATTTCCATCCATTTTTCGCTCCCCTTGCTGTTTCCACCTTCTCCTGTTGTTCCTTTTGTTATGTTGTGTCCTGATCCGTTCTGTGTTCTTGCTCTTCCATGAGCCTTAAATATGTTTACAAAAAACGAGGGTTGATTATATCCTCCATTCAGAGAGGACACTCTCACCTCTGTCTCCGAGTCTTGTTTGAAGTTTGTCAGATGATATTAACAGTAAACAACGCCATTCCATCCACACCCCAGAAACTTAATCTAACCATTCACTAAAACGTATCCAACCACTCACAATGACATAACCACTGTGGCGTGTTCTTAGCCATGAACAGATCTGAGCATTTCTACTTCGTCATGGGATGTTGGGGAAAGTGTTGCACGTGTATGTATGTATATATGTATGACGAGTCATTCCACGCCCGGTCCCATTGACAATGTTGCATTTCTTGTAGTACCAGATTGTTTTTGGCATGGCCCTACTTCATGGGAAATGGAAAAGCAATCACATGAATGCAAATGTATGATTAAAGTAACAAATACAAAGGAAACAACAACATTTATACGAGTAAATTAACTCACCCGAACCATATAGATTTCAATGTTGGATTTCATGTGGGATAAACGCTCAGCTTCCAAATTCATCTCCAAGACAGTTACCCGATTTCCCGCTTCCTATACAAATCAAGAACAATACAGGAGCAGAGCCAGGTAACGGTTCATCACACCCCAAATATTGATGTAAGGCGTTTCATTGTCACGTGATTCTCATTCATCATCAGGGTGACGAACACAACCTTGGATACAATGAATGTAAAAAATTTTTTGCATGAAGGTATCTTCTCACAGAGGAGCTGAATAGACAAAGAACAGCAGGTTAACAAAGTTCCAGGGGTATGGAGGGGATGGACCGTCCATCATGGACATATACATGAAGGAAATGGGGAAGAAAACAAACAAGAGTAACAATGGCCTGGAGAGTAACACAATGGGAAACAATCAGCTTGGGAAGAAGGGATCGTGGATGTGCATGGGTGAGAAATGAGGTAATCATGGGCAACATATTTGGAACTAGAGCAGCACTCGGAAGAGAACATACCTCCGCCATGCTGAACAGTTTACATTTTTATCCCATTCATCGGCCAGATCTGCTTACCTGAACCAAAATCGAATCGGCTTGTTCTCGTCACCTCACCAACTCATCCATGTTGTTTCATCCAAATCCGTCCACTACTTTCTGACATATCGTGCTGCACATCGTTTTTGACCCAATCTCTCCTTGGTGAAGAATCATATCAGGATTAAAATTTTTTTTGGGTATCTTCATCAAAGTCATATTTCTTCCTCATCACACTCCCGACCTATCCACCAAGTTTCGTCCAAATCCGCACACAACTTTTTGAGTTATCTTGTTACATACTGTATAGTTTCTCGCCTCATCTCTCAATGGTGAAGAATCATTGAAATAAATTCAAGTCGCCACGTACGGATCTTGACCTTCACCAAAATCGAATCAATTCGCCCTTGTCACATACCCAACCTGCCCACCAAATTTCATCCGAATCCGTCCACAAATTTTTGAGATATCCTGTTCACAGACAGACACACAGGGATGAAAACAACCTCCATCCACCTTGGTGGCGGAGGTAAAAATGAAGTGGAGAAGATAGGACAACGGACACAGGGAAATGAGGAAGCCATGCCACCTGTGTATGTCATAAATAGATGTTCTTTTGTGACAAACACAAATCGAAGTTGAAATTTTCATAAGCACCTTAACTGCCTCTTGAAATCGTGAATGATATGATTAACATTCTTTCGTTTTTTCTTCATTGATAGTTGTCAGCACTTCAACCTGAAAAATGAATCAAACGAACAATGTATCGATTAAAAACATCATTGTCGTGAGGAAACAATTTGACACATCGAACATGTAAAACCCATCACGATACAAAAATATTTCCTGAGCAATCAATTCCCACTCAAGGTTTAATTACATTCTGTTCTTGTGCTCTTGTGGCTGAATGGAAACAAATCTCTGCAGCAATGTTCCAACATCAAGTGGACAGCCTTCCCAGAAGAGTAGAGGCTGTTATAGCAACAAAAGGGGGGAAACCAACTCCGCATTAATGCCCATGATTTTGGAATGAGACGTTGGACAAGCAGGTGTCCCCATACTTTTGGCCATGTAGTGCATATTAATTATGAAGCACCTTAATACGTCCGTCTACCATGGCATGGCATTCTAATGACAAAATATATAACAAAAGCAATGATAACATTGAAACAAAGCATACATTCATGAACACACATTATTTACAACAATAATTCAAAGGACACTCAGGAGAGCGCGTACCTCTGCCCTTATAGGCCAATTCCACGAGAACATATCTGGCCCAATATATTTTTGAATTATCATGTTATATATAAACATATGGTTCGTACTGCAGAATTTTAAAATACATGAAAACAAACATGACAATAAAAATAACACCGAAGCTTTTCATGCTGCACTTCTCAAGGAGACACACCGCAAAGAAACCAGAAACAATCAAATGTGCTTTTAGAAGCATATCCAAATAAAAGCGACACCGATTGGTTCTGCAGCCATGATGTCAATCAGATTCTGAACGCCCTTTGGTTCATTCCGTCACCGCTATCTTGGCTCCGATTGGCTGGAGCAGAGTTGCCTGAGATCGCGTACCATTCTTGTCATTACGTCCAACCATTGTCAGAGTAATGTAATAAATCCCTGTAATATTTCTGTGTTGAAACAGAATAAGAGAATGAACAAATTCTTTTTGTCGATGCAATGTCAGGTCCATGGAATGGATGAACGTTGGTTCTGACATACATAAGTGCATTGGAGTTCAACCTCAGCTTAAAATCTTGAGCATATCTGCATTGAACTGGTCTGCACAATCTGGATTGGGCTTCAGGTGCCGTGCAATGGCAGAGGAAGAAGATGTAATGGCCGACGGTCTTTGAACATGTCACACATCATTTTTGAAACCCTTCTCTCAATGGTGAAGAATCACATTTAAAAATCGAGTGGTCGGATCCAGATCCGCATCTGGCACTTATTTTGTCAATCAAAATCTAATCATTTCTTCCTTGTCACACACCGAACCTGTCCACAACGTTTTTATCTGGGTCCGTCCAGAAATTTTTGAGATATCCTGTACACAGACAAAGAGACAGAAATGGGGAAAACATAACCTCCTTCACCTTCGGTGGTGGAAGGAACAAGAAAATGAGCAATCCGCTTGACTTTGACGACCGGGTTATGCTCTGATTCTTAAGCGATACCTTTCTATTGGCACGGCAATCTCACTCGCGACCACACCCTCAGCGCTACACCTGGTCATCTTCCGCCGAGCGGAATAGATAGGTGCCGCCCCAGCAAACAGAGCAAATCAGGTGGGGAACAACTTCCCGTCTAACTATGCTTGTACACTGTGTCTTTCCAATGAAGGAAAAGACAACCGAGACCGATTTGAAATAACCACCTGTTATTTATTTCCACACAAGCAAACAAGAAAGCAATCTTTTAAAAGCGAGGATTTACAGGCAAAAGGCACAAAAGAGCAGATTTATCCTGAACACATATTCTTATACAATCATATTTACCCAAGAGATACATGGCCACATTCAATCTTGGGAAAAGAAGAAGAAGGCAAGAAGAACTTGAGAAGAAAAGAAGTACAGAGCGTGGGCTCAACTCCTTCCATCATCTCACACAGCCAAGCGGGGCTATCCCCGTCCAAATATACTGGGGAAGATGGGCAGTGAAGTGGAAATGCGGTGCCATGGGAGGCGCAGCCACTTCTCTGAGGTGTGCAAACCCAGTTAGCATGTCCTCTCCAGCATGCAAGACATGTGGCCTGCAAGAAGCACCGTTTCTGCTGTGCCGTGAACCAATCCACGTTCTGTGCTTTCTTCTTGCTCTCCTCCGCACCATGAGCTCCCTCCCTCCTCTCCACACACTCCACACACCTTTCTACATCTCGCCATACAAGCTTTCTGGCGTCTCTTCCCGAACACACACTCAGCTTCTTCTCCTTCACAGTGTGTGGCTTTTTTCTGTCGCGTGTCATGTGAGCCTCTTGCTTATGGTCCACATCGGATATGGGAGGTCCAAGATACAGCTTGTGGTAAACTGCCGCCATTTCTGAGGGCACTTCAACGTGGCTCCCACCCCTCAAGTTTGTTGTACTTTATTTTGGGTTCGGGCTCGTCAATGCTTCCTTAACTCGTGGGCATGATCTTCATCTCAATATGTGGCACCAATAACATTTCTTCATACCTGCATTTTATGATCCAACCTCAGATCCAGTTTGTGAAGT
Organism: Eptatretus burgeri; assembly: GCF_056783735.1. Lineage (NCBI taxonomy): Eukaryota > Metazoa > Chordata > Myxini > Myxiniformes > Myxinidae > Eptatretus > Eptatretus burgeri. The sequence goes on from NW_028222102.1 coordinate 27,570, forward strand.
GTGGATTGGTTGACTCTCTGTCGAAGGTTCTTTATACATTCAAATTCATCAAACTCAGAATCCCCGAGGACTTTTATATTTCACATTTTTTGTGACATTAATAATCATTGCAACAATCAGTTCCAGTGAAGCCTCACTTCCACACAATTCTTCCTTTGAAGAATGAAGTTGCGCTTCCAAATGAGCAACTCGATGTTGAGCTTCTGCGAACTGTTCTTGGAGACATTTCTCCAAATTCTCCATCTGTTCCTGCACACTGCAAGATCGACCACATGTCTCCGCATTTGGGAACAATGTACATCACAAGATACATTATGGGAACTGAACAAGCAAAATGAAGATGATTTACACAACAAACCACAGAAACCAATTGAAGAAATGCTGAGAAGACTTAAAATGGGCCTGGTTATGCGTATGTACCTTTCCAGAGACTGTAAAAGCTGATCACTTCGTGCCTTCTCTTCCCTTTACACACTCTGCATCATGGCATGTTCCTTCAACAGGGATTTATTTCGCCCCTCTGCGATGATATGTGATGCTTTTTCAAACTTCAACCACAAATCAAGATTTTGTTGGCCAACCTACCATCAACACACAACATTGGGGTCATTCCCACACTCAAACCGTAAAAGTGCTGTTACGGCCAGGGGATTGGGGCTCGCCACGAGAGGAAACACTCGAGTTTCACCCGAACACCTGGTCCTGAGGTCACCGACCACAGATAACTCCACGGTCCAATTGCCTGTGTCCGCTTGACTTTGACGACCGGCCTTGCCGGGTTATGCTGCGATGTTTCCGCGACACCTTTCTATTGGGATGGCAATGTCACTCGCGACCACCCCTCAGTGCCACACATGGTTATCTTCCGCCGAGCAGAATAGATAGGTGCAGCCCCGGCTCACAGAGCAAATCAGGTGGGGAACAACTTCCCGTCTTTCTGGGCTTGTACACTGTGTCTTTCCAATGAAGGAAAAGACAACCGAGACAGATTTGAAATAACCACCTGTTATTTATTTCCACACAAGCAAACAAGAAAGCAATCTTTTAAAAGCGAGTATTTACAGGCAAAAAGCACAAAAGAGCATATTTATCCTGAACACATATTCTTATACAATCATATTTACCCAGGAGATGCATGGCCACATTCAATCTTGGGAGAAGAAGAAGAAGACAAAATGAACTTGAGAAGAAAAGAAGTACAGAGCGTGGGGTCAACTCCTTCCATCATCTCACACAGCCAGGCGGGGCTGTGCCCGTCCAAATATACTGGGGAAGATGGGCACTGAAGTGGAAATGCGGTGTGATGGGAGGCTCAACCACTTCTCTGAGGTGTCCAGACCCAAGAAGCAAGGTCTCTCCAGCATGCAAGACATGTGACCTGCAAGAAGCACAAATTTCTGCTGTGCCTGCAGGATGACGAGCTCGCCCCATGAACCTTGCCGCGTTCTGTGCTTTCTTCTTGCTTTCCTCTGCAGCATGAGCTCCCTCCCTCCTCTCCACACACTCCACACACCTTTCTACATCTCGCCAAACAAGCTTTTCGGCGTCTCTTCCCGGACACACACTCAGCTTGTTCTCCTTCACAGTGTGTGGCTTTTTTCTGTCTCATGTCGTGTGAGCCTCTTGCTTATTGGTCCACATTGGATGTGGGAGGTCCAAGATACAGCTTGTGGGAAACTGCCGCCATTTCTGAGCGCACTTCAACGTGGCTCCCACCCCTCAAGTTTGTTGCACTTTATTTTGGGTTCGGGCTCGTTAATGGTTCGTTAACTCGTGGACATGATCTTTATCTCAATATGTGGCACCAATAAAATTTCTTCATACCTGCATTTTATGATCCAACCTCATATCCAGTTTGTGAAGTGTGGATTGGTTGACTCTCTGTCGAAGGTTCTTTCTACGTTCAAATTCATCAAACTCAGAATTCCCGAGGAGTTTAAAATATAACATTTTTTATGACATTAATAATCATTGCGATAATTAGTTCCAGTGAAGCCTCACTTCCACACAATTCTTCCTTTGGTGAAGGAAGTTGCGCTTCCAAATGAGCTACTCGATGTTGAGCTTCTGCGAACTGTTCTTGGAGACATTTCTCCAAATTCTCCATCTGTTCCTGCACACTGCAAGATCGACCACACGTCTCCGCATTCGGCAACAATGTACATCACAAGATACATAATGGGAACTGAACAAGCAAAATGAAGATGATTTACACAACAAACCACAGAAACCGATTGAAGAAATGCTCAGAAGACTTAAAATGGCCTGGTTATGCGTCTGTCCCTTTCCAGAGACTGTGAAAGCTGATCACTTCGTGCCTTCTCTTCCTTTAACGCACTCTGCATCACGGCATGTTTCTTCAACAGGGATTTATTTCGCCCCTCTGCGATGACATGCGATGATTTTTCAAACTTCAACCGCAAATTAAGATTTTGTCAGCCAACATACCATCAACACACACCACTGGGGTAATCCCCACCCTCAAAGCGGTAAAGTACTGTTGCGGCCATTGGATTGGGGCTCGCCACGAGGGGAAACACTCGAGTTTCTCCCGAACACCTGGTCCTGAGGCCACCGACCACAGATAATTCCGCGGTCCAATTGGCTGTGTCCGCTTGACCATTACTACCGGCCTCGCCAGGTTATGCTGTGATGTTTCCGCCACACCTTTCTATTGGGACGGCAATGTCACTCGCGACCACCCCCTCAGCGCCACACCTGGTTATCTTCCGCCGAGCGGAATAGATAGGTGCTGCCCTGGCTAACAGAGCACATCAGGTGGGGAACAACTTCCCGTATAACTAGGCTTGTACACTGTGTCTTTCCAACGAAGGAAAAGACAACCGAGACAGATTTGAAATAACTACCTGTTATTTATTTCCACACAAATAAACAAGAAAGCAATCTTTTAAAAGTGAGTATTTACAGGCAAAAGGCACAAAAGAGCAGATTTATCCTGAACACATGTTCTTATACAATCATATTTACCCAAGAGATACATGGCCACATTCAATCTTGGGAGAAGAAGAAGAAGACAAGAAGAACTTGAGAAGAAAAGAAGTACAGAGCATGGGCTCAACTCCTTCCATCATCTCACACAGCCAAGCGGGGCTATCCCCGTCCAAATATACTGGGGAAGATGGGCAGTGAAGTGGAAATGCAGTGCCATGGGAGGCGCAGCCACTTCTCTGAGGTGTGCAGACCCAGTTCGCATGTCCTCTCCAGCATGCAAGACATGTGGCCTGCCACAAGCACCGTTTCTGCTGTGCCTACAGGATGAGATGCTCGCCCCGTGAAACAAGCCACGTTCTGTGCTTTCTTCTTGCTCTCCTCTGCAGCATGAGCTCCCTCCCTCTCCACACACTCCACACACCTTTCCACATCTCGCCAGACAAGCTTTTCGGCGTATCTTCCCGGACACACACTCAGCTTCTTCTCCTTCACAGTGTGTGGCTTTTTTCTGTCTCGTGTCGTGTGAGCCTCTTGCTTATTGGTCCACATCGGATGTGGGAGGTCCAAGATACAGTTTGTGGGAAACTGCCGCCATTTCTAAGGGCACATCAACATGGCTTACACCCCTCAAGTTGATTGCACTTTATTTTGGGTTCGGGCTCGTCAATGGTTCATTAACTCGTGGACGTGGTCTTTATCTCAATATGTGGCACCAATAATCTTTCTTCATACCTGTATTTTATGATCCAACCTCATATCCAGTTTTTGAAGTGTGGATTCGTTGACTCTCTGTCAAAGGTTCTTTATTTATTCAAATTCATCAAGCTCAGAATCCCCGAGGAGTTTTATAGCTAACGTTTTTTGTGACATTCATAATCATTGCAATCATCAGTTCCAGTGAAGCCTCACTTCCACACAATTCTTCCTTTCAAGAATGAAGTTGTGCTTCATTTGACTACCGGCCTAGCCGGGTTATGCTGTGATGTTTCCGCGACACCTTTCTATTGGGACGGCAATCTCATTTTCCCCGAAGTCGGGTGGCGACCATGTTTGATTTCCATGATTTCCGGACTTTCCCACCGGAGGATCCTTTAGGACTTTTTTCTGTCAATGAGGACATATCCAGGAATCAAAATCTGTTGAGTTTGCTTTTGTTGCAATTTGTGGGAGGTCATCCGACATTTTGACTGTACTGTACAAGTGCTGTGCAGCGCATGAACAATACAGATGGCTCAATTTGGATATTCTTCTTGGAAATTTTGATGGCGTGTTTTGTTACATTAAATAAATTAAAACTGGCCCATCTAATCATAAATAAAATAGAATACTAAAATTTAACTAAACTTTTCAATCCTTTTGGCAGTATGACACAAGTTCAGTCATGTTACACTGATTCCATAAATGCACAATGTAAACAGATTATAGTTATACTGCGTACAATCCGTTATGTCATATTAGAGTAATAATAGATTAACAGTTCTATTACTATACATGATGTCTGATAAAGTGCAGGAAGGATTCTTTGAAACATACTCAGTTTATTAAATATATATATATATATATATATATATATATATATATATATATATATATGTATATATTTCCATTCTTTTGTATCTATGCCCGATATAAAGTTCTGAATCAGTTGATTGCAAACACGGTAATGCCACCTTGAGAATGCTTTTATAAGATCCTCATATGGATGGACAATGGACATGGCACCTTTGTCTGTGAAACTTGAAGCATCCATAATAGGAAGGAATAAATACGAGTTGGAATGGCTTTATTTCGTGTACTCATACATATCCATCTTTACCAGGGCGGTCTGGACTCGTGACCATGCGGCCTTCATGCGGCGGTCATGACCAACAGCTTCGGTTGAACCCGTATATTGGCGGCCATCTTGGATTTTTAATATGACGTCTGTCAGAACTAAATTATTTTGTCAAAGAAGGATAAAACATGTTATGTTAAATATATAAGCCAATTTGCAGTACTCCAGTATTCCAGAAAAAAAAAGAAATCGGTAGTTTCCTTTTTCTAACCCTTATTCTCGTGCGAAAAAAGCCAAAATATCGACAAAATTTCTAAATGCTGTCAAAAATTTTCCCCAAAGTGATTCGCTCAGGACTTTTTTTCTGTGGTATTGGAGACATTGGTGAGTAGAAATCATAAGAGTTTGATAACATAGTAATTTCTTCCCCAGATCACACCAAAAGGGTCGATTCCACAGTACTTGAGCACTGGTTCAGCAGTAATCAGCATCTTAATCTCCCACATAACTTTCTCGTACTTCTGACCACCACCAGGTGACATCGTTCTGTGTCAGTCTGCGTAGGGGCTTGCACTTGTCACTAAGGCTTGGAAGGAATTTGCTGCCACAGTTGACAAACCCAATGAATCACTGCACCCCTTGCACATCAGTTGGGTTTAGCATTTGCACCACTGCTTTCACCTTTTCTGCATCTGGTTTGAGACCCTCTGAAGTGACGACATGACCAATGAAGGTCACTTCTTTGAGTTTGAATTTCACCTTTTCCTTGTTCAGCTCTCTCTCTCTCTCTCTCTCTCTCTCTCTCTCTCTCTCCTCTCTTCCTCTCTTCCTCTCTTCCTCTCTTCCTCTCTTCCTCTCTTCCTCTCTTCCTCTCTTCCTCTCTTCCTCTCTTCCTCTCTTCCTCTCTTCCTCTCTTCCTCTCTTCCTCTCTTCCTCTCTTCCTCTCTTTTTTTTTTTTTTTTTTTTTTATTTTTTATTTTTATTTTTTTGCTTGTGCCTTTCCTTTCCCAAACACCAGGATGTCATCTACTACTGACCTCACTCCCTGCACACCCTCTAGTGCTTGGTGTTGTCTCCTCTGAAATTCTTCCGGGGCCATCGAGAGGAAAAATGGCATCCTTAGCCATCTATATCTCCCATATGAGGTGTTGAATGTGGTCAAGTATGAACTCTCCTCGTCTCGTTCAATGTACCAGAAACCATTCTTGGCATCAAATACGTTGAACACCTTTGCCTCATCCAGTTCTGCCAGTATGTAGTCATTGGCTAGTTACATCTCTCAAGTCCTTGATGAAGGTCTCTTGGATCCAAAAACTCTTCATTTCTCATTGGATTTCTCCACACACACACAAGCCTGGATACCCAGGGGGGTCGGCCAGTCTACAGAGGCTACTGTCCCTGCCTCAGTCAGCTTATCTAATTCTGCATTCAGTTTTCCTTTCAGAGCAATTGGAATATGCCTTGGTGGATGCACTACAGGCCTCTTACTCTCATCAAGCATAAGATGGTATTTGCCTTCCAGCTTTCCAGTCCCCTCGAACACATCTGCAAATTCCTCCAGCAGTTGTCTCTTGTTGAGACGGAAACTTTCTTCAGTTCTGGCATGTACGCTCCTCAGGTTGTCTGTGCGCACTGTTCTGGACTCCATTTGCTGTGCTGTCCTGCTTCCAAAAATGGGTATGCAGTCCTCTCCGAGTACTACAAATTCTGCTTTGTACTTTCTTCCATTTTTTGATTTTTTTTTACTTGATGTTGGATTTCCCCAGTAGGACTACTGTTGTACCATTGTACATGGATCAAACTTGGAAGGTATTCCACAGCTTCCTGGCATACTTTCTTGTGATATTGCATGTTGCTCTGCTGTCCACCTGAAAGCTGACCTCTCTTCCTTCTACTTCCATTGTAACATAGATCTGCCTTGGGTATTTTGACTCCTCCAGGCTGTTAATTTGCTCCAGGTCCACTCTCTCTGGATCTAAAGTCATGACCTTTAGCCGTTCATATTCCAACATTTCATTGGAGCTGTCGGCTGCTTGATCCACAGTGTGGACTGGTCTCCCTCTGCATCGAGATGAGAAGTGGTTCTTCTTACCACACTTGTGGCACTTGCATCCACATGCAGGGGCACTTCACTTTGATGAATTAATGTGTGGTTCCACAATAGCGACACTGATGTAACTTTGAGCGAGCTTGATCTTCTGATGAAGATGGTTTCTGTGTGCCATTACCTTTTCTCCTTGTGGGCACGTGCTTCACTGCATTTACCGCCTGTCCATCAATGATCCCAAGCCGGTTATTTGTCAACTCTGATGTGCGACAAATCTGCACGCACTTCTCCATTGTGAGGTCAATTTCTTGGAGGAGCCTCTCTCAATGCTGACTTATTGCGCAGATCATTCGATCCCAAATCAGATTGTCTTGCAAATTTCAAAAGTTGCAATTTATTGCCAGTAACTTGAGCTGAACTTCTAAATCGGCAACCATCTGCTTAGTTGCCTCAAGCTGTTCCTGCAAATATTTGTCTGACCTTGCCATACCCTGCTGGAGTTATGCCTCGAAGGATTCTCCCTCTTCTTGATTCCTTATAAAGAATCTGTGGTGATCCACCATCTCATTCTTGAGTGGGTTACAATGTGCGTCAAATGTCTTACACATTCTCAAGCATTTCCATGCTTGGTTTTATCGTCTGATACAACTCCTGCCCTTTACTGCCAACTGGATACAAAAACATCTTGATCTTAGTGTTGTCATCTTGAGCAGCCATGGCTAAATCGAGGTACAATGACAACTCTTCCTTCCACAGCCTCCATGCCTATGGTAGGTTTCTGGCCTCCAAATCAAGTTGTTGTGGTGGCTTAAGCGACTCCTCTATAATCATTCATATAAACTCGAAGGTCAAGTGATCAAGATAAACACCTCAACTCCAGGAACTTACTGTCATCAAAAAAGGCTTTTCCACCCAATTAATGAGAGTGGTAAAACCCATTGGTCTGGGAGCCCAGTGAGATTTAATTAGCAATTTGCGCCCAAAAGGTTTGAGGTGTTCACTGTACAGGGTGAGGCGTCCGATCTTAAGAATGGGGATTCTTAAGTTCCGCGAAAGTGGGACAAGCTAGGGGGCGCCACTGGAAGTACCCCCAAAATTGACTTTAATTAGCAACTCGTGCCCAAACGAAATAACACCATTTACTTAATGGTATTGGTGTAAGGACCCCCAAACTATAACATAAGAAAACATTTTCAGTGGCAAAAGCCACTTAAGAAGCCCACTAATTAGCACTAATTGAGGGATTTAATTCGCAATTTGAGCCCATCAACGAAATTTGTTCTAAAACATAGATGAGACTGACTAAAATCAATTTCACTTACTTAAGAAAGTATTATATGTGGGATTCCGTTCTTAAGAAGGCGTAACTCCCCCACGTATCCCTCAATATTGACATGAATTTGCAACTCGTGCCCAAACAAAATAATACCATTTGCTTAATGGTTTTGGTGTAAGGATCTCCAAACTATAACGTAAGAAAATATTTTCAGTGGGAAAAGCCACTTAAGAAGCCAACTAATTAGCCTTAATTTAGGGATTTAATTAGCAATTGCAGCCCATCAACGAAATTTGTTCTAAAACGTAGGCGAGACTGCACGACTAAAGTCAATTTCAATTACTTCAATTACATTAGCTATTTCGCCCAATCAATGAGATTCGTGTTCAAACGGAGCAGAGAGTGACCAAATCAATACGACTTAAGAAAGTATCAGGAATCCTTTATTTACGAAGGAGACATCAAGCAGTAATTGAGAATAAGACTTATGAATTCAACAAGTACAACGTTTTGAAAATGGTGTTTGAGTATAATACATCATGACTCCGTGGCCTTTTGGGCACGTTTTATTACAAGGCCCACATAAATATTTACGCAGTTGAATGCCAGTTTTGATGCAATAAAATAGATAGCACAAACAGAAAAATACAGATGCAATTATGAAACCCAACATTATGATCATTGCTAATCTGTAAAGGGACTTGCACTCAGTCCGAAAATATATTACTTCAGTGAAAAATGTTTAATTACGACACCGAGCAATGTCTCAAACGGAGATAACAAATTCCAAACACATTTATGAATTCAACAAGCGCAAACTTATGAAAAATGGTGCAAACAGAAAAATACAAAAGAAATCAGACACTGACCATCATACAATATTGGAAACAAAACTTTGAATTCAACAAGTACAACGTTATGAAATATGTTTGATTACACTTCATGCAATAGGCATTATGATTTGAGGACCTTTTGGCAAGACTTATTACAAAGCCCAGAAATCCTTACGCAGTCAAATATCAGCTTTTATGCACGGAAATAGATTGTATAACAGAAAACAGGCAAATACCGATCAAACCAGATACTGATAATCATGACTAATCTTTAACACGACTTATGCTCAGTCCCAAAATAAAATTATTTTAGTGACAAATTTTTGCCATAGAGTTCTCCTTCTGGAATGAACTTGTGTAACTGTCCAGCACTTTTACTCAGAATCCTCGATAATCTCTTCATCGGAACCAAGATCACCCACTTCATCTTCAGAAGATAGATCAAAATCCTCATCAGGGTCCCCAATGCTGGAAGCTGTGTCACCTTCCTCTGGAACCAGTTTAGCTGGAAGCTGCTGACCCTCGAACCACACTATGTTGTAGGTATCATCCTCAAGTTCCCAGCCGTCATGCTGTTTCAGATGCTGATCTATCTCTTTCTGGTCTGCATTTGCCCACATTCTGGCGATGAATGCGGAGTGGTTGACATGAGAGGCAAGTTCTGATTCACAAGGCGGAAGCCCACTGGCATCTAAGCCCTTCAGTTTCTCTAGGGGATTCTTGGCTGTCGCTTTTGGGCCATAAGCCTTCTGGAATACCTGGTATCTGTACTTGTTCAGAGGCATCCCACTCTCCTTTTCCTTCGCACCGTACAAGGACGCCGTGAAATCTTGGAGGGACTTGTGCTTTGCGGTCGTTATCCCCTTTTCGGATGCGAGACTTCCAAAGACACGCTGTATGTACTTGTTTTGCTCAAGTTTCGCAAACGGACGTTTCTTTCCTTTCTTGGCGAAGGCAGACGTATAGTCACATCCAGTGAACGCGTGAAAGGCAGGGAGAGACTCGCATAGGTGTGGGCCTAATACTTCTCCAATGGCTGTGATGTTGATGTACCTCCTTGTGTTTTTGGCGTTTGTTCCTGTGTCCATCCACAGGGTGGCTGTGAAGGTTGGTGAATGGTACAGGAGAATGATGGCGATGTCTGTGTCGCTTGCTCTTACAACAATGTTCCCTGTTTCTCCGCTCCTCTCCATGCTCCTGGCATGAAAACATACCAAGGTGTCAGCTTCTTCGTGATTCGTAATCATGCTGTCAACTGACTCGCGAATCACCTGACCGTCCAGAACGTGGAAATGGTAACAGAAGCCACGCATTCCTAAATACACGTCACGTGTGCCTATGATGTGCGCGTATGACTGGTCTTTCCATTCACCGGCAAAGAAGAGTGGAAGCTGTTGCTTAAATGACCTGGAACTCAGAGCGCTGTCAAAATTCCTGGGACGAATTTGTTCTGGACCCTCTACAACGTAAACCTGATTGTTATCAATACCACGCCGTGCTCTCTCACAGTCTTTGACACAAGGTGTGGGATAGTCATCGAAGGCTACGTCCACGCGTTTGGGCGATAGTGACACGACTTGCATCAAGAAGCTTCTGGCCACACCTCCAAATGTTGTAGGTAGCTTGGTTGCAGGCAGTGTGTGTAAGAGAAAGTTTGCATCTATGATACACGCATCTACCACCAGAGGCGACTTGTGATGCTCTACCTTTTTTTCCAAAACTGTCAGAAGAGCACGTTTGTCCGTCTTGGTCATCATGCCATCTGTAGAGCACAGAGAGAGAGAGGAACAGTCGTCAGTGGGTATGACATAACGTGTTCCAAGTTCAAATCCTTCTTCATTGCAAGTATCACGAGACGTCCCATTAGGTCTCTGGTACATTTGAGTTCTGCAATCTTTCTGTCCACTGACTTCTTTCGTCCTTTCGCGCCTTCATCTTTGAAGGTCAGCAACTTCTGCTTGGCGATTGGTCTTTCAAATCCGCTCGGATCTTCCTGGCATTCACTGATAAAGTTCTTGTGAAGTTCTCGGCCTTTCTCGGGCACATTCAACAGACAGTCACAAACGGCTTGAGAAGCTGCCTTTCCAGTATTCAAGTTGACAAGGATTTTTGGAGCTTTGTCTGTGTTCTGGAAAGGGTTTCGTGACTTTTTGATGTGCTCCATCACTTTGTTCAGATCATGTCTATCACGTCTGATTCGCGAAGGTTGCACCTCAGCAGTTACATCGTCCTTAGTGGTCAGACCTGACATTTCCTGCACCAACCCTATGAAGGCAGATCGGGTTGACTTGGTAAGCATCCATCGCATTCGGGCACAGAAATTGTTCTTAGCGGAGACTAGACCTGTCTGTCTAGAAGCAGCATCGGCGTTTACTGTTTGCTCCAAAGTAAGATCCACAGGGCATCTGCTGAACTGATGAGATGTCCTCCGTACAGAGAACACACCATCTTCAAGGATATCTCGAAGGCCAGGATGCGTGTCATCAATGTTCAGCAAGTCTAGCTGGAACTTTGACAACCAGCGTGAGTAATTCACGTGATTGGTAGCGAAGAACAGATCTATGATGGGTGTCACGCTGTGTACGTACAAGTCGACGTCGTTTGTTCGGATGGCCCTTTCAAGAGTGTGATAGTGCTGGATGTAATCAACGTACATCATCCAGAACTGTGCCGTGATCCCGTGTTCTCCAGACCTGGTCTTCTCTGTGTAAGTCCTGTATGACGAGACACACCGAATGAACACGTCTGACGCCACCACTACCTCAATAGCGTCTCGGCTAGGTTGACATAAATTGTCGGTCAAGTCCTTCAGCTCTTCTTTCTGGTCATATGACTCGACGAATGCTTGGAAGTGAAGGCTTTCCATTGCAAGACCAAGTATGGGATGCAGTCGCTTGCACCGGTTAAACTGTTTGCCGCTAATGAAGCCATTGAGGGATCCATTGGCTAGGACATCCGTCTCAGTTAGCATAGCTGGACCTCCTGAGTCTTCAATTAACTTCCCCAAGGCCTTGAAGAATGTCATCTCCACATGAAACACTCCAGGCATGATGCAGACGTTGTCATACTTAGGCTTCTCAATGGCTTGGATCTGAATGGCTGGTTTGGCAGCGTTTAGGTCATAAGTGACCACTCCATAAGGTTGTCTGCATTCTTCAGCACAACGTTGTGTGACAACAAGTGTCTCCTGGATGACATCTAAGCCTGTGATGGGTTGTCTCATATTGGGCAAGTAACGTACAACTTGTTGTGGCAGGTTGTCAACATTGTATTTTGACATGAACCCAACCCACATTGGAACGTTTCCGACATCGAGCGCATGAGCCATCAACCAGGCATAATCCAAGTGCCTACCATGTTTACAAACTTCCAACTGATTGAATACCTCAGTGTTCTTGTACTCAAAAGAAATCATCTTTGGTCTTCCTCTATAGGGAGGAAGTTCCTGATCATGAGCTTCTAATGACCTTTGTCTCGGCCCTTTGCGTCTCGCCTGTACAGCAGGGATCGCAACAGGCTCCTTTGTGTTTGTTTCGTCCAGAGACTGATAGAGGATTCCCATCGTATCATGAAGGGTATCCGATCTGGACAGAGTTTCTGTGAGTTCATCAAAGTTATCAAATGCAACTCCAAATGGCATACCTTGGACAGTACCTTCTGGGCATGCTACCTCTCTGTCCTGGATAGCAGACCCGATGGCAGTTTCCAGTTCCTCCAGACAGTTATAGTTCAGGCAGTGCCCGAACCGATTGAGAATTGTCAAAAGTTTCTTGCTACCAGTCACTCCTTTAACGGCCATACCAAGCGCAATATGTTTTTTTAGGTTTCACAAGACCTTTCCTGATAGCAAACAGTGCATCCTGACTAGATGATTCTGCCCGGCGTTGGGTACGTGCCGTGTGCCTCTTGCCATTTGGGCCACCATAGAGAATATTGAAGAAACTTAGTAACAGCTCTGGTGAGGATACATCACCTTCCTTAACCTGATCAAACGTGGTACCATCAGAAGAGGTTGGGGTCTTCTCTAACTCATGAACTAGCTTCCTCAGCAGGAGTGCCGTTTGTGTAATGGTCTTTTCTGGAGTAGTGACATAATCATAGGTTATACGGACACTGTCATGTGCCATGTTAGAATTGTAGATGATGACTCCTGACTTCTTGTCAACAGGGCTATGTACCTGGAGACGATAGCCGAAATGCTTGGTGACATTTCTCATCAGTGCTTGTGCAGAGTGCATTGGTTTCTCTCCCGAGTCTGAGCACATGTCGAGATACCTGGCATACAGGGATGTCAGGAGTTCCGACCTCTTATTCACAATCACCGATGTTTCTATATATGAGTGGATCCCATCAATGCTGGAACCCAAGGTATCAACTTCCTCCACAGTGATGTGGGATGTACACCTTTGTGCCGACTTCAAATACTCGCTTATACATGAATGATGGTACTTTACCTCCTTTGCGATCATGTCAACTCCTGATATTTTTGCGAGTATTCTGTCATCTCTCAACACTCTAGCAGCTTCCCGAATGCGTCTTTCGGCTTCTTGAGTTTCACATGTTCCAAGTACTTCTTCATTTCCGGACCTTTTTCTTTTCGAACTTGGCTACAAAACAGACACTGTCTAGGAAATATGCCAGTGGTTGTGGTACTACCAGGCGTTGGGTCCGAGGCTGACCGTAAGTGCTTCCTGGTAGGCGCTTCTTTTTCTTCCTGTTCAGATGTCACCGCCGTAAAATTTTTGTTACAACTGCTGTGGTAACCATTCAAACTTGATGGTTTATCTGGGAGGGTCTGGATAACACCATAGAATTTTGATGAAAGGAATCGCCTTTTCTGCTTGCGACTACATGCAGCTTTCTGGACTGCATTCCAGGTAGCATCAGAGAAGGGTAAAACCTGTAAACTTGGTGACTTGGTAGGGTGTTCGTCTACATGGAGGATGCAACGGCGTTCAGCGTCTTCCACTGTTGATTCTGACGTACTTGCAGTCATATCATACGTTTGAGACTGGCTCTGGTTCTCTGGGTGTTGATCCAGGTCATCCATTTCTCACCAACCTGTCAAACATAAAGAAAACAAATGTGAAACCATGCTGTATCCAGAACCCAATGGACTGAAGGCATCTTCTATGGTTTTCTACTTTTACCCACCACTACAACACTGCCAGAGTTAGTGTAATTTTGAGTTGCTATCAGGCAAAATGTCCCAAAGACGTCAACGGAGTGAAGTCGACTTTGGTGTAATAATGACTGAAGGCAACAGAAAAGCGAAACATTCGGGATGGTCCATGGCTGATGAATCGAACGGACCTGTGAGAAAGTGAAATGGAGGTTAGACGCTATCCCTTTTGTCCCAAATTTAATTTTTTCGAGATTTATGAACTGAATATAGACCAGGCCAAAAGATTTGGAAGTCCATCATTACTAGTGTCTGTTACGTGTGGTGGTACCGCCTCCTTAAGTAAGGTTCCCGCAGGTAGACCATAATACTTTTTTAAGTAGTTGATATTGATTGGGTCATTCCCAACCATGTGTCAGCAGAAATTTCATCGATGGGATCAAATTGCTAATTAAACTCCTTAAGTAGTGCTAATTGTGGTATTCTTAAATGACTTCTCCCAAGGAAAAGGTGACTTTTCCCATGGAAATAGTTTTATTAAGCTAATGTTTTGAGATCAGCTCAGCAATGCCATTGAATAAAGGTCTTATAACGCTTGGGCATGACTTGCTAATCAAAGTCAATATTGGGGGATACGTGGGGTAGATACACCTTCTTAAGTACGGAATCCCACAGATAATACTTTCTTAAGTAAGTGAAACTGATTTCAGTCAGTCTTGCCTATGTTTTAGAACAAATTTCGTTGATGGGCTCAAATTGCTAATTAACTCCCTTAATTAGTGCTAATTAGTGGGCTTCTTAAGTGGCTTTTCCCACTGAAGAAGTTTTCTTTTGTTATAGTTTGGAGGTCCTTACACCCATACCATTAAGTAAATAGTGTTATTTTGTTTGGGCACGAGTTGCTAATTAAAGTCAATATTGGGGGGTACGTGGGGAAGTTCCACCTTCTTAAGAACGGAATCCCACAGATTATACTTTCTGAAGTAAGTGAAACTGATTTCAGTCAGTCTCGCCTGTGTTTTAGAACAAATTTTGTTGATGGACTCAAATTGCTAATTAAATCCTTTAATTAGTGCTAATTAGTGGGCTTCTTAAGTGGCTTACCCCACTGAAAATGTTTTCTTATGTTATAGTTTGGGGGTCCTTACACCAATACCATTAAGTAAATGGTGTTATTTCGTTTGGGCACGAGTTGCTAATTAAAGTCAATTTTGGGGGTACTTCCAGTGGCGCCCCCTAGCTTGTCCCACTTTCGTGGAACTTAAGAATCCCCATTCTTAAGATCGGACGCCTCACCCTGTACAGTGAACACCTCAAACCTTTTGGGCGCAAATTGCTAATTAAATCTCACTGGGCTCCCAGACTACATCCCCGAGAGCGAAGCGTCCATTCGAACATGAGCTGGGCCGGAGAAGCTTCTCTCATTTCTTTCTGACATCCACAGTTGACAACTCGGAGCGATTGCTCTCACGACATCTGACACCATGTAAGATTCCTCGTCTTTCTCAACAGAAAACTCGTGGACATGTAGCTCGATTCACATGCACGGAGCAATCTTAATTCACCGGTTCACACCGCTCTGCCCGATGGAGACCACACCGCCCTCGTCAAATACACTCTCTCTTGTGCCCCATGACACGAACCCTCTTCGAATGAGGATGTGATCAAGCTTTGTTTATTATATTTAAAAGTGCTATCATTACAGAAGATGTGATTTCTTCCTTCGCAATTCTTGCTGAGATTATTGAAGCTGAACTTCTAAATTGGTAACCATCTGCGAAGCTGCCACAAGCTGTTCCTGCAAATATTTTTCCGACTTTGCCATACCCTGCCGGACACTTCATGATCCAGGAGAACAACTCCAGGTTGGGGCACAACATGCATCAGAAGATGCACAACTGTAAGTGCACATCCAAAATAAGAACCAATTAGACCGAAATATGTGGATACCACATGATACAAGTGTGAGAGAGTTGGAACATCTTTCCTTCCATCGTACCATTACAGAGTTTGAAAGAGCTGTGCACTGTGTGGGTTGTCCTTCTCCAGTGCACACTCTGCCAAACCATGCTGCTTGTGGAGGAGTTGAACCTTTTCCTTAAAGATTGTTCGAGACACTTTTTCCATTTCCAAGACAGTCTCAATGTCCCGTCGACGCATCTGAAATCAACAAACACCATGAAAGCAATCCACACTCAAAATCTGAAAACATTCACTTCCAATTCACCTTCACTGAAGAAGACATTTCTTCTTTAAAACCTCTTCACAAAAACTCTTCCAAAATGTATTTTTAAACACCTGACTCTGCCTTTTACTCTGTCAGGAAAACCTATACATTCTTTTTCTTCATCAAAATCTCTTCCTTTTCTCTTTGACAATGCTTATTGCCAAAAACCTCACTCCTGGAAGATTTGTTCATCCAGCTTCCTCTTCCACTTTCAGCCAAATTTCCTCCATGCCTTCAACCAAAAACGTTCTCACCACCACTTAACCCATGAAGTCTGTCACAGGTTATCCAGTCTGGAAATCGTGAGGTGTCAATTTTGCAGAGGCTGTGTGGACAATAATTTCCACTTCATGTCCATTGATAGTGTCAAAGCACTCCATATCAGGACCATCTCCTCATCTGCTTCCCCCTTGTCCCATGCCTTCTCAACTTCCACCTCGTCCTGCCCCCTCTCAATTTCCCCACCCCCCACGCACTTCTCCTCCTCCTAGCCAGCTATGTCCCTGCCCTTCCCAGCTTCATCCCCTCCCCAAACCCTCTCAGTTTCAATCCTCCCCCTCCCCACAACCTTGCAACTTTCACCTGCCCCATGCCTTCTCCTTGCTCTTTTCCACATCCCCAAGTCCCATCAGCAACTCCTGCCCTGTGCAGAACTGATTGGATCTCAAACATCCAGGGCCTCCACTCCATCCTGACAGATCTCTCAATCCAGGCCGCTGCTGATGTGGACATCGAAGAGAATCCTTCCTCACAGGACGTCCCTGACTCCATATTTTGTCTCTCCCTGGCTATTGTCTCCTCTGGTTTGATCGAAATGAACCCCATCCTCATAGTGGTTGCACTGTAAATCAGGAACTTCATTTATCACTCTCCGTGTTCTGCTGTTTCACCTCCCAAACCACAGGAGTACCTCTGGCTGTGACCTCCCCTCCACTCCCACCTCATATTTGTCTGCATCTCGTACCGTGCTGCCAACAGTGACCCCTCCATCTACATCTCTCTCTCAGATGACATGCACCAACTTTTAATCACTCATCCCAACTCTCTTCTTAATATGTGGTGATTTCAATTGTCACCGTGCTAATTGGTTTGGTGTTGGTATCTCTCTTAACATTCATTGCACATCTGCAAAGGACTTCTGTGACTCCGTGGGACGGACGGAATCCCCACCTGGATTTCTCTCAAATGCAAATATTCCCTTCTGGATTTGGTGATGACAAACTTCCCCATCTATGTATCTAACTTGACCTCTGTCCCAATTGACTAATCTGATCTGATCATGTGCTTGTGAAGGTCAGAATCTCTCTCTGGCCACTCAGAGAACAGCCTCAGCACCAGCGAGTCTGGCAGTTCACTCAAGCAAACTGCCAGGGTCTGCAAGCAGCCATCACACTTCTGCATTGATCTCCGATATCTTCCGCCCCTGATATTGATTCAGCCTGGGAATTCTTCCACAGAAGCTTGCTCTCTCTAATGCAAAGATTCATCACATCTCTTCTTCAGTTGTCTTACCCATCCTTCTGCTCTTGGTGCTCTGAATCATGTGGTGAGGCAGTTGTCTTGAAACCAATTACATTCCTCTTCTGGAAGGCATTTCCAACTGTAGGCAACCTCAGATCGTGCCACAAAGCCCGTAACAGATGTGTGTCTCTTATCTTATCTCAGGACTCAGGAGAGGCAGAAAACAACATCTGTCCATTCTCAAGAATGAGCTTTCAAACTTGTCTCCCTCTTCGAAAACCTGTCGATGCCTTGTCAAGTTTATCTCTGTTGTATGCTCGCCCCCCTTCAACACCTTCCCTCACCTCACATGGTGCCACAGCCGACTCTGCTCGTGAGAAGGCCGAATGCCTAAATTTTGTGGTTGCTTCAAAAAATTGTGTCCCTAACCTGTCTGTCAGTGTCTCTCTCTACCCCTGCCCCCTCCCGCCCCACCCCTCCTGAGGCGACCGTGGCAAAAGCCCTCTCACTTGCTTTCTCTCAACAACCCTTTCGAAGATGTTCAGTCACTGAAGTTCTTGGGTCTCACTCTCAGCCATGATCTCTCTTGGGCAAGCGATAATTCAAAGTTGGCCTCCTCCAAAGCCCGATCTCTGGGCTTCCTCAATCATGCAAAGTCCTTCCTTGGCACACCTGAGCAACTATCCTCCTACAAGGTTTTCATCTGCAGATTAATGCCATGGAAATCAAGGCTTTCAAGATCATTGGAATCTCTCATCGTGGACTGTGCCTTCTCCGTACATTGTCCACTACCCCCCCCCTCCAGGTGTCTCACTTCCACTCATTTGTTCTCCTGTGTTCCATTTTTTTGTTGTTCCATTCGACCCCCCCCTCCCACCTGTGGAACTAACTACAACACTCTTCAATCTCATTCTTCCCTGCAGGTCTTCAAGACAACTGTTCACCACCATCTCAAATAATTCCCCATCTCAAACCATGATCTTTTTTACACCCATTAAACCACCCACCCACACCCTCCCAAAACGTTGCTTCTGCATCTATCTTGTCCACCCTTTGCATTCTCCCCTTCCCCTTATCGTTAACTGCATCCATTGTTTGTCCATTTCCATCCATTTTTTCCCTCCCCTTGCTGTTTCCACCTTCTCCTGTTGTTCCTTTTGTTATGTTGTGTACTGATCCGTTCTGTGTTCTTGCTCTTCCCTGAGCCTTAAATATGTTTACAAAAAACGAGGGTTGATTATATCCTATATTCAGAGAGGACGCTTTCACCTCTGTCTCCGAGTATTGTTTGAAGTTGATCAGATGATATTAACACTTAACAATGCCATTCCATCCACACCCCAGAAACTTAATCTAACCATTCACTAAAACGTATCCAACCACTCACAAGGACAGAACCACTGTGGCGTGTTCTGAGCCATGAACAGATCTGAGCGTTTCTACTTCGTCATGGGATGTTGGGGAAAGTGTTGCACGTGTATGTATGTATGTATGTATGTATGTATGTATGTATGTATGACGAGTCATTCCACGCCCGGTCCCATTGACAATGTTGCATTTCTTGTAGTACCAGATTGTTTTTGGCATGGCCCCACTTCATGGGAAATGGAAAAGCAATCACATGAATGCAAATGTATGATTAAAGTAACAAATACAAAGGAAACAACAACATTTATACGAGTAAATTAACTCACCCGAACCATATAGATTTCAATGTTGGATTTCATGTGGGATAAACGCTCAGCTTCCAAATTCATCTCCAATACAGTTACCCGATTTCCCGCTTCCTATACAAATCAAGAACAATGCAGGAGCAGAGCCAGGTAAGGATTCATCACACCCCAAATATTGATGTGAGGCGTTTCATTGTCACGTGATTCTCATTCATCATCAGGGTGACGAACACAACCTTGGATACAATGAATGTAAAAAAAATTTTGTATGAAGGTATCTTCTCAGAGAGGAGCTGAATAGACAAAGAACAGCAGGTTAACAAAGTTCCAGGGGTATGGAGGGGATGGACCGTCCATCATGGACATATACATGAAGGAAATGGGGAAGAAAACAAACAAGAGTAACAATGGCCTGGAGAGTAACACAATGGGAAACAATCAGCTTGGGAAGAAGGGATCGTGGATGTGCATGGGTGAGAAATGAGGTAATCATGGGCAACATATTTGGAACTAGAGCAGCACTCGGAAGAGAACATACCTCCGCCATGCTGAACAGTTTACATTTGGTATCCCATTCATCGGCCAGATCTGCTTACCTGAACCAAAATCGAATCGGCTTGTTCTCGTCACCTCACCAACTCATCCACGTTGTTTCATCCAAATCCGTCCACTACTTTCTGACATATCGTGCTGCACATCGTTTTTGACCCAATCTCTCCTTGGTGAAGAATCATATCAGGATTAAAAAAAATTTGGGTATCTTCATCAAAGTCATATTTCTTCCTCATCACACTCCCGACCTATCCACCAAGTTTCGTCCAAATCCGTACACAACTTTTTGAGTTATCGTGTTACATACTGTATAGTTTCTCGCCTTATCTCTCAATGGTGAAGAATCGTTGAACTAAATTCAAGTCGCCGCGTACGGATCTTGACCTTCACCAAAATCGAATCAATTCGCCCTTGTCACATACCCAACCTGCCCACCAAATTTCATCCGAATCCGTCCACAACTTTTTGAGATATCCTGTTCACAGACAGACACACAGGGATGAAAACAACCTCCATCCACCTTGGTGGCGGAGGTAAAAATGAAGTAGAGAAGATAGGACAACGGACACAGGGAAATGAGGAAGCCATGCCACCTGTGTATGTCATAAATAGATGTTCTTTTGTGACAAACACAAATCGAAGTTGAAATTTTCATAAGCACCTTAACTGCCTCTTGAAATCGTGAATTATACAATTGACATTCTTTCGTTTTTTCTTCATTGATAGTTGTCAGCACTTCAACCTGAAAAATGAATCAAACGAACAATATATCGATTAAAAACATCATTGTCGTGAGGAAACAATTTGACACATCAAACATGTAAAACCCATCACGATACAAAAATATTTCCTGAGCAATCAATTCCCACTCAAGGTTTAATTACATTCTGCTCTTGTGCTCTTGTGGCTGAATGGAAATAAATCTTTGCAGCAATGTTCCAACATCTAGTGGACAGCCTTCCCAGAAGAGTAGAGGCTGTTATAGCAACAAAAGGGGGGAAACCAACTCCGCATTAATGCCCATGATTTTGGAATGAGATGTTGGACAAGCAGGTGTCCCCATACTTTTGGCCATGTAGTGCATATTAATTATGAAGCACCTTCATACGTCCGTCTACCATGGCATGGCATTCTAATGACTAAATATATAACAAAAGCAATGATAACATTGCAACAGAGCATACATTCAGGAACACATTATTTACAACAATAATTCAAAGGACACTCAGGAGAGCGCGTACCTCTGCCCTTTATAGGCCAATTCCACGAGAACATATCTGGCCCAATATATTTTTGAAATATCGTGTTATATATGAACATATGGTTGGTACTACAGAATTTTAAAATACATGAAAACAAACATGACAATAAAAATAACACCGAAGCTTTTCATGCTGCACTTCTCAAGGTGACACACCGCAAAGAAACCAGAAACAATCAAATGTGCTTTTAGAAGCATATCCAAATAAAAGCGACACCGATTGATTCTGCAGCCATGATGTCAATCAGATTCTGAACGCCCTTTGGTTCATTCCGTCACCGCTATCTTGGCTCCGATTGGCTGGAGCAGAGTTGCCGGAGATCGCGTACCATTCGTGTCATTACCTCCAACCATTGTCAGAGAAATCCCTGGAATATTTCTGTGTTGAAACAGAATAAGAGAATGAACAAATTCTTTTTGTCGATGCAATGTCAGGTCCATGGAATGGATGAATGTTGGTTCTGACATACATAAGTGCATTGGAGTTCAACCTCAGCTTAAAATCTTGAGCATATCTGCATTGTACTGGTCTGCACAATCTGGATTGGCCTTCAGGTGCCGTGCAATGGCAGAGGAAGAAGATGTAATGGCCGACGGTCTTTGAACATGTCACACATCATTTTTGAAACCCTTCTCTCAATGGTGAAGAATCACATTTAAAAATCGAGTGGTCGGATCCAGATCCGCATCTGGCACTTATTTTGTCAATCAAAATCTAATCATTTCTTCCTTGTCACACACCGAACCTGTCCACAAAGTTTTATCTGGGTCCTTCCAGAAATTTTTGAGATATCCTGGACACAGACAAAGAGACAGAAACGGGGAAAACATAACCTCCTTCACCTTAGGTGGTGGAAGGAACAAGAAAATGAGCAATCCGCTTGACTTTGACAACCGGGTGATGCTCTGATTCTTAAGCGATACCTTTCTATTGGCACGGCAATCTCACTCGCGACCACACCCTCAGCGCTACACCTGGTCATCTTCCGCCGAGCGGAATAGATAGGTGCCGCCCCAGCTAACAGAGCAAATCAGGTGGGGAACACCTTCCCATCTGACTATGCTTGTACACTGTGTCTTTCCAATGAAGGAAAAGACAACCGAGACAGATTTGAAATAACCACCTGTTATTTATTTCCACACAAACAAACAAGAAAGCAATCTTTTTAAAAGCGAGTATTTTCAGGCAAAAGGCACAAAAGAGCAGATTTATCCTGAACACATGCTCTCATACAATCATATTTACCGAAGAGATACATGGCCACATTCAATCTTGGTAGAAGAAGAAGAAGACAAGAAGAACTTGAGAAGAAAAGAGGTACAGAGCGTGGGCTCAACTCCTTCCATCATCTCACACAGCCCAGCGGGGCTGTGCCCGTCCAAATATACTGGGGAAGATGGGCAGTGAAGTGGAAATGCGGTGCCATGGGAGACGCAGCCACTTCTCTGAGGTGTGCAGACCCAGTTAGCATGTCCTCTCCAACATGCAAGACATGTGGCCTGCAAGAAGCACCGTTTCTGCTGTGCCGTGAACCAAGCCACGTTCTGTGCTTTCTTCTTGCTCTCCTCCGCACCATGAGCTTCCTCCCTCCTCTCCACACACTCCACACACCTTTCTACATCTCGCCAGAAAAGCTTTTCGGCGTCTCTTCCCAGACACAAACTCAGCTTCTTCTCCTTCACAGTGTGTGGCTTTTTTCTGTCGCGTGTCGTGTGAGCCACTTGCTTATTGGTCCACATCGGATGTGGGAAGTCCAAGATACAGCTTGTGGGAAACTGCCGCCATTTCTGAGGGCACTTCAACGTGGCTCCCACCCCTCAAGTTTGTTGCACTTTATTTTGGGTTCGGGCTCGTCAATGCTTCCTTAACTCGTGGGCATGATCTTCATCTCAATATGTGGCACCAATAACATTTCTTCATACCTGCATTTTATGATCAAACCCCAGATCCAGTTTGTGAAGTGTGGATTGCTTGACTCTCTGTCGAAGGTTCTTTATGCATTCAAATTCATCAAACTCAGAATGCCCGAGGAGTTTTATATTTCACATTTTTTGTGACATTAATAATCATTGCAATCATCAGTTCCAGTGAAGCCTCACTTCCACACAATTCTTCCTTTGAAGAATGAAGTTGTGCTTCCAAATGAGCAACTCGATGTTGAGCTTCTGCGAACTGTTCATGGAGACATTTCTCCAAATTCTCCATCTGTTCCTGCACACTGCAAGATCGACCACATGTCTCCGCATTCGGCAACAATGTACATCACAAGATACATTATGGGAACTGAACAAGCAAAATACAGATGATTTTCACGACAAACCACAGAAACCAATTGAAGAAATGCTCAGAAGACTTAAAATTGGCCTGGTTATGCGTACCTTTCCAGAGACTGTAAAAGCTGATCACTTCGTGCCTTCTCTTCCCTTAACACACTCTGCATCACGGCATGTTCCTTCAACAGGGATTTATTTCGCCCCTCTGCGATGATATGCGATGCTTTTTCAAACTTCAACCACAAATCAAGATTTTGTTGGCCAACCTGCCATCAACACACACCATTGGGGTCATTCCCACACTCAAACCGTAGAAGTGCTGTTACGGCCAGGGGATTGGGGCTCGCCACGAGAGGAAACACTCGAGTTTCACCCGAACACCTGGTCCTGAGGCCACCGACCACAGATAACTCCACGGTCCAATTGCCTGTGTCCGCTTGACTTTGACTACCGGCCTTGCCGGGTTATGCTGTGATGTTTCCGCCACACCTTTCTATTGGGACGGCAATGTCACTCGCGACCACCCCCTCAGTGCCACACCTGGTTATCTTCCGCCGAGCGGAATAGATAGGTGCAGCCCCGGCTAACAGAGCAAATCAGGTGGGGAACAACTTCCCGTCTATCTCGGCTTGCACACTGTGTCTTTCCAATGAAGGAAAAGACAACCGAGACAGATTTGAAATAACCACCTGTTATTTATTTCCACACAAGCAAACAAGAAAGCAATCTTTTAAAAGCGAGGATTTACAGGCAAAAGGCACAAAAGAGCAGATTTATCCTGAACACATATTCTTATACAATCATATTTACCCAAGAGATACATGGCCACATTCAATCTTGGGAGAAGAAGAAGAAGACAAAATTAACTTGAGAAGAAAAGAAGTACAGAGCGTGGGGTCAACTCCTTCCATCATCTCACACAGCCAAGCGGGGCTGTGCCCGTCCAAATATACTGGGGAAGATGGGCACTGAAGTGGAAATGCGGTGTGATGGGAGGCGCAGCCACTTCTCTGAGGTGTCCAGACCCAAAGAGCAAGTTCTCTCCAGCATGCAAGACATGTGACCTGCAAGAAGCACAAATTTCTGCTGTGCCTGCAGGATGATGAGCTCGCCCCGTGAACCTTGCCGCGTTCTGTGCTTTCTTCTTGCTCTCCTCTGCAGCATGAACTCCCTCCCTCCTCTCCACACACTCCACACACCTTTCTACATCTCGCCAGACAAGCTTTTCGGCGTCTCTTCCCGAACACACACTCAGCTTCTTCTCCTTCACAGTGTGTGGCTTTTTTCTGTCGCGTGTCATGTGAGCCTCTTGCTTATTGGTCCACATCGGATGTGGGAGGTCCAAGATACAGCTTGTGGTAAACTGCCGC
Organism: Eptatretus burgeri; assembly: GCF_056783735.1. NCBI lineage: Eukaryota > Metazoa > Chordata > Myxini > Myxiniformes > Myxinidae > Eptatretus > Eptatretus burgeri. Next base: position 52,392 of record NW_028222102.1, read on the forward strand.
CATTTCTGAGGGCACTTCAACGTGGCTCCCACCCCTCAAGTTTGTTGCACTTTATTTTGGGTTCGGGCTCGTCAATGCTTCCTTAACTCGTGGGCATGATCTTCATCTCAATATGTGGCACCAATAACATTTCTTCATACCTGCATTTTATGATCCAACCTCAGATCCAGTTTGTGAAGTGTGGATTGGTTGACTCTCTGTCGAAGCTTCTTTATACATTCAAATTCATCAAACTCAGAATGCCCGAGGAGTTTTATATTTCACATTTTTTGTGACATTAATAATCATTGCAATAATCAGTTCCAGTGAAGCCTCACTTCCACACAATTCTTCCTTTGAAGAATGAAGTTGCGCTTCCAAATGAGCAACTCGATGTTGAGCTTCCGCGAACTGTTCTTGGAGACATTTCTCCAAATTCTCCATCTGTTCCTGCACACTGCAAAATCGACCACATGTCTCCGCATTCGGCAACAATGTACATCACAAGATACATAATGGGAACTGAACAAGCAAAATGAAGATGATTTACACAACAAACCACAGAAACCAATTGAAGAAATGCTGAGAAGACTTAAAATGGGCCTGGTTATGCGTACCTTTCCAGAGACTGTAAAAGCTGATCACTTCGTGCCTTCTCTTCCCTTAACACACTCTGCATCACGGCATGTTCTTTCAACAGGGATTTATTTCACCCCTCTGCGATGATATGCGATGCTTTTTCAAACTTCAACCACAAATCAAGATTTTGTTGGCCAACCTGCCATCAACACACACCATTGGGGTCATTCCCACACTCAAACCGTAGAAGTGCTGTTACGGCCAGGGGATTGGGGCTCGCCACGAGAGGAAACACTCGAGTTTCACCCGAACACCTGGTCCTGAGGCCACCGACCACAGATAACTCCCCGGTCCAATTGCCTGTGTCCGCTTTACTTTTGACTACCGGCCAAGCCGGGTTATGCTGTGATGTTTCCGTGACACCTTTCTATTGGGACGGCAATGTCACACGCGCCCACCCCCTCAATGCCACACCTGGTTATCTTCCGCCGAGCGGAATAGATAGGTGCAGCCCCGGCTAACAGAGAAAATCAGGTGGGGAACAACTTCCCGTCTTTCTGGGCTTGTACACTGTGTCTTTCCAATGAAGGAAAAGACAACCGAGACAGATTTGAAATAACCACCTGTTATTTATTTCCACACAAGCAAACAAGAAAGCAATCTTTTAAAAGCGAGTATTTACAGGCAAAAAGCACAAAAGAGCATATTTATCCTGAACACATATTCTTATACAATCATATTTACCCAAGAGACGCATGGCCACATTCAATCTTTGGAGAAGAAGAAGAAGACAAAATGAACTTGAGAAGAAAAGAAGTACAGAGCGTGGGGTCAACTCCTTCCATCATCTCACACAGCCAAGCGGGGCTCTGCCCGTCCAAATATGCTGGGGAAGATGGGCACTGAAGTGGAAATGCGGTGTGATGGGAGGCTCAACCACTTCTCTGAGGTGTCCAGACCCAAAACCAAGTTCTCTCCACCATGCAAGACATGTGACGTGCAAAATTTCTGCTGTGCCTGCAGGATGACGGGCTCGCCCCATGAACCTTGCCACGTTCTGTGCTTTCTTCTTGCTCTCCTCTGCAGCATGAGCTCCCTCCCTCCTCTCCACACACTCCACACACCTTTCTACATCTCGCCAAACAAGCTTTTCGGCGTCTCTTCCCGGACACACACTCAACTTGTTCTCCTTCACAGTGTGTGGCTTTTTTCTGTCTCGTGTCGTGTGAGCCTCTTGCTTATTGGTCCACATTGGATGTGGGAGGTCCAAGATACAGCTTGTGGGAAACTGCCGCCATTTCTGAGCGCACTTCAACGTGGCTCCCACCCCTCAAGTTTGTTGCACTTTATTTTGGGTTCGGGCTCGTTAATGGTTCGTTAACTCATGGACATGATCTTTATCTCAATATGTGGCACCAATAAAATTTCTTCATACGTGCATTTTATGATCCAACCTCATATCCAGTTTGTGAAGTGTGGATTGGTTGACTCTCTGTCGAAGGTTCTTTATACGTTCAAATTTATCAAACTCAGAATCCCCGAGGAGTTTTATATATAACATTTTTTGTGACATTAATAATCATTGCGATAATCAGTTCCAGTGAAGCCTCACTTCCACACAATTCTTCCTTTGGAGAAGGAAGTTGCGCTTCCAAATGAGCTACTCGATGTTGAGCTTCTGCGAACTGTTCTTGGAGACATTTCTCCAAATTCTCCATCTGTTCCTGCACACTGCAAGATCGACCACACGTTCTTGCATTCGGCAACAATGTACATCACAAGATACATAATGGGAACTGAACAAGCAAAATGAAGATGATTTACACAACAAACCACAGAAACCGATTGAAGAAATGCTCAGAAGAGTTAAAATGGGCCTGGTTATGCGTATGTCCCTTTCCAGAGACTGTGAAAGCTGATCACTTCGTGCCTTCTCTTCCTTCAACGCACTCTGCATCACGGCATGTTCCTTCAACAGGGATTTATTTCGCCGCTCTGCGATGATATGCGATGCTTTTTCAAATTTCAACCGCAAATCAAGATTTTGTTGGCCAACCTGCCATCAACACACACCATTGGGGTCATCCCCACACTCAAACCGGAAAAGTGCCGTTACGGCCAGGGGATTGGGGCTCGCCACGAGGGGAAACACTCGAGTTTCACCCGAACACCTGGTCCTGAGGCCACCGACCACAGATAACTCCCCGGTCCAATTGCCTGTGTCCGCTTGACTTTGACTACCGGCCGAGCCGGGTTATGCTGTGATGTTTCCGCAACACCTTTCTATTGGGACGGCAATGTCACTCGCGACCACCCCCTCAGCGCCACACCTGGTTATCTTCCGCCGAGCGGAATAGATAGGTGCTGCCCTGGCTAACAGAGCACATCAGGTGGGGAACAACTTCCCGTATAACTAGGCTTGTACACTGTGTCTTTCCAACGAAGGAAAAGACAACCGAGACAGATTTGAAATAACCACCTGTTATTTATTTCCACACAAACAAACAAGAAAGCAATCTTTTAAAAGTGAGTATTTACAGGCAAAAGGCACAAAAGAGCAGATTTATCCTGAACAAATGTTCTTTCCAATCATATTTACCCAAGAGATACATGGCCACATTCAATCTTGGGAGAAGAAGAAGACAAGAAGAACTTGAGAAGAAAAGAAGTACAGAGCGTGGGCTCAACTCCTTCCATCATCTCACACAGCCAAGCGGGGCTGTCCCCGTCCAAATATACTGGGGAAATGGGCAGTGAAGTGGAAATGCGGTGCCATGGGAGGCGCAGCCACTTCTCTGAGGTGTGCAGACCCAGTTAGCATGTCCTCTCCAGCATGCAAGACATGTGGCCTGCAACAAGCACCGTTTCTGCTGTGCTTACAGGATGAGATGCTCGCCCCGTGAAACAAGCCACGTTCTGTGCTTTCTTCTTGCTCTCCTCTGCAGCATGAGCTTCCTCCCTACTCTCCACACACTGCACACACCTTTCCACATCTCGCCAGACAAGCTTTTCGGCGTATCTTCCCGGACACACACTCAGCTTCTTCTCCTTCACATTGTGTGGCTTTTTTCTGTCTCGTGTCATGTGAGCCTCTTGCTTATTTGTCCACATCGGATGTGGGAGGTCCAAGATACAGCTTGTGGGAAACTGCCGCCATTTCTGAGGGCACTTCAACATGGCTCCCACCCCTCAAGTTGATTGCACTTTATTTTGGGTTCGGGCTCGTCAATGGTTCGTCAACTCGAGGACATGGTCTTTATCTCAATATGTGGCACCAATAATATTTCTTCACACCTGCATTTTATGATCCAACCTCATATCCATTTTGTGAAGTGTGAATTCGTTGACTCTCTTTCGAAGATTCTTTATACATTCAAATTCATCAAACTCAGAATCCCCGAGGAGTTTTATATATATAACATTTTTCGTGACATTAATAATCATTGCAATAATCAGTTCCAGTGAAGCCTCACTTCCACACAATTCTTTCTTTGGCGAATGAAGTTGCGCTTCCAAATGAGCAACTCTATGTTTAGCTTCTGCGAACTGTTCTTGGAGACGTTTCTCCAAATACTCCATCTGTTCCTGCATACCGCAAGATCCACCACATGTCTCCGCATTCGGGAACAATGTGCATCACACGATACATAATGGTAACTGATCAAGCAAAATAAAGATGATTTACACGAAAAACCACAGAAACCAATTGAAGAAATGCTGAGAAGACTTAAAATGGGCCTGGTTATGCATATGTACCTTTCGAGAGACTGTGAAAGCTGATCACTTTGTGCCTTCTCTTCCTTTAACGCACTCTGCATCACGGCATGTTCCTTCAACAGGGATTTATTTCGCCGCTCTGCGATGATATGCGATGCTTTTTCAAACTTCAACCGCAAATCAAGATTTTGTTGGCCAACCTGCCATCAACACACACCATTGGGGTCATCCCCACACTCAAACCAAAAAAGTGCTGTTACGGCCAGGGCATTGGGGCTCGCCACGAGGGGAAACACTCGAGTTTCACCCGAACACCTGGTCCTGAGGCCACCGACCACAGATAACTCCACGGTCCAATTGCCTGTGTCCGCTTGACTTTGACTACCGGCTTTGCCGGATTATGCTGTGATGTTTCCGCGACACCTTTCTATTGGGACGGCAATGTCACTCACGCCCACCCCCTCAGTGCCACACCTGGTTATCTTCCGCCGAGTGGAATAGATAGGTGCAGCCCCGGCTTCCAGAGAAAATCGGGTGGGGAACAACTTCCCGTCTATCTCGGCTTGCACACTGTGTCTTTCCAATGAAGGAAAAGACAACCGAGACAGATTTGAAATAACCACCTGTTATTTATTTCCACACAAGCAAACAAGAAAGCAATCTTTTAAAAGCGAGGATTTACAGGCAAAAGGCACAAAAGAGCAGATTTATCCTGAACACATATTCTTATACAATCATATTTACCCAAGAGAGACGCATGTCCACATTCAGTCTTGGGAGGAGAAGAAGAAGAAGAAGACAAAATGAACTTGAGAAGAAAAGAAGTACAGAGCG
>NW_028222102.1:62500-75000 GCF_056783735.1 Eptatretus burgeri
CACTTGTGGCACTTGCATCCACATGCAGGGGCACTTCACTTTGATGAATTAATGTGTGGTTCCACAATAGCGACACTGATGTAACTTTGAGCGAGCTTGATCTTCTGATGAAGATGGTTTCTGTGTGCCATTACCTTTTCTCCTTGTGGGCACGTGCTTCACTGCATTTACCGCCTGTCCATCAATGATCCCAAGCCGGTTATTTGTCAACTCTGATGTGCGACAAATCTGCACGCACTTCTCCATTGTGAGGTCAATTTCTTGGAGGAGCCTCTCTCAATGCTGACTTATTGCGCAGATCATTCGATCCCAAATCAGATTGTCTTGCAAATTTCAAAAGTTGCAATTTATTGCCAGTAACTTGAGCTGAACTTCTAAATCGGCAACCATCTGCTTAGTTGCCTCAAGCTGTTCCTGCAAATATTTGTCTGACCTTGCCATACCCTGCTGGAGTTATGCCTCGAAGGATTCTCCCTCTTCTTGATTCCTTATAAAGAATCTGTGGTGATCCACCATCTCATTCTTGGGTGGGTTACAATGTGCGTCAAATGTCTTACACATTCTCAAGCATTTCCATGCTTGGTTTTATCGTCTGATACAACTCCTGCCCTTTACTGCCAACTGGATACAAAAACATCTTGATCTTAGTGTTGTCATCTTGAGCAGCCATGGCTAAATCGAGGTACAATGACAACTCTTCCTTCCACAGCCTCCATGCCTATGGTGGGTTTCTGGCCTCCAAATCAAGTTGTTGTGGTGGCTTAAGCGACTCCTCTATAATCATTCATATAAACTCGAAGGTCAAGTGATCAAGATAAACACCTCAACTCCAGGAACTTACTGTCATCAAAAAAGGCTTTTCCACCCAATTAATGAGAGTGGAAAAACCAATCCCCCAGAGCGAAGCGTCCATTCGAACATGAGCTGGGCCGGAGAAGCTTCTCTCATTTCTTTCTGACATCCACAGTTGACAAATCGGAGCGATTGCTCTCACGACATCTGACACCATGTAAGATTCCTCGTCTTTCTCAACAGAAAACTCGTGGACATGTAGCTCGATTCACATGCACGGAGCAATCTTAATTCACCGGTTCACACCGCTCTGCCCGATGGAGACCACACCGCCCTCGTCAAATACACTCTCTCTTGTGCCCCATGACACTAACCCTCTTCGAATGAGGATGTGATCAAGCTTTGTTTATTATATTTAAAAGTGCTATCATTACAGAAGATGTGATTTCTTCCTTCGCAATTCTTGCTGAGATTATTGAAGCTGAACTTCGAAATTGGTAACCATCTGCGAAGCTGCCACAAGCTGTTCCTGCAAATATTTTTCCGACTTTGCCATACCCTGCCGGACACTTCATGATCCAGGAGAACAATTCCAGGTTGGGGCACAACATGCATCAGAAGATGCACAACTGTAAGTGCACATCCAAAATAAGAACCAATTAGACCGAAATATGTGGATACCACATGATACAAGTGTGAGAGAGTTGGAACATCTTTCCTTCCATCGTACCATTACAGAGTTTGAAAGAGCTGTGCACTGTGTGGGTTGTCCTTCTCCAGTGCACACTCTGCCAAACCATGCTGCTTGTGGAGGAGTTGAACCTTTTCCTTAAAGATTGTTCGAGACACTTTTTCCATTTCCAAGACAGTCTCAATGTCCCGTCGACGCATCTGAAATCAACAAACACCATGAAAGCAATCCACACTCAAAATCTGAAAACATTCACTTCCAATTCACCTTCACTGAAGAAGACATTTCTTCTTTAAAACCTCTTCACAAAAAAACTCTTCCAAAATGTATTTTTAAACACCTGACTCTGCCTTTTACTCTGTCAGGAAAACCTATACATTCTTTTTCTTCATCAAAATCTCTTCCTTTTCTCTTTGACAATGCTTATTGCCAAAAACCTCACTCCTGGAAGCTTTGTTCATCCAGCTTCCTCTTCCACTTTCAGCCAAATTTCCTCCATGCCTTCAACCAAAAACGTTCTCACCACCACTTAACCCATGAAGTCTGTCACAGGTTATCCAGTCTGGAAATCGTGAGGTGTCAATTTTGCAGAGGCTGTGTGGACAATAATTTCCACTTCATGTCCATTGATAGTGTCAAAGCACTCCATATCAGGACCATCTCCTCATCTGCTTCCCCCTTGTCCCATGCCTTCTCAACTTCCACCTCGTCCTGCCCCCTCTCAATTTCCCCACCCCCCACGCACTTCTCCTCCTCCTAGCCAGCTATGTCCCTGCCCTTCCCAGCTTCATCCCCTCCCCAAACCCTCTCAGTTTCAATCCTCCCCCTCCCCACAACCTTGCAACTTTCACCTGCCCCATGCCTTCTCCTTGCTCTTTTCCACATCCCCAAGTCCCATCAGCAACTCCTGCCCTGTGCAGAACTGATTGGATCTCAAACATCCAGGGCCTCCACTCCATCCTGACAGATCTCTCAATCCAGGCCGCTGCTGATGTGGACATCGAAGAGAATCCTTCCTCACAGGACGTCCCTGACTCCATATTTTGTCTCTCCCTGGCTATTGTCTCCTCTGGTTTGATCGAAATGAACCCCATCCTCATAGTGGTTGCACTGTAAATCAGGAACTTCATTTATCACTCTCCGTGTTCTGCTGTTTCACCTCCCAAACCACAGGAGTACCTCTGGCTGTGACCTCCCCTCCACTCCCACCTCATATTTGTCTGCATCTCGTACCGTGCTGCCAACAGTGACCCCTCCATCTACATCTCTCTCTCAGATGACATGCACCAACTTTTAATCACTCATCCCAACTCTCTTCTTAATATGTGGTGATTTCAATTGTCACCGTGCTAATTGGTTTGGTGTTGGTATCTCTCTTAACATTCATTGCACATCTGCAAAGGACTTCTGTGACTCCGTGGGATGGACGGAATCCCCACCTGGATTTCTCTCAAATGCAAATATTCCCTTCTGGATTTGGTGATGACAAACTTCCCCATCTATGTATCTAACTTGACCTCTGTCCCAATTGACTAATCTGATCTGATCATGTGCTTGTGAAGGTCAGAATCTCTCTCTGGCCACTCAGAGAACAGCCTCAGCACCAGCGAGTCTGGCAGTTCACTCAAGCAAACTGCCAGGGTCTGCAAGCAGCCATCACACTTCTGCACTGATCTCCGATATCTTCCGCCCCTGATATTGATTCAGCCTGGGAATTCTTCCACAGAAGCTTGCTCTCTCTAATGCAAAGATTCATCACATCTCTTCTTCAGTTGTCTTACCCATCCTTCTGCTCTTGGTGCTCTGAATCATGTGGTGAGGCAGTTGTCTTGAAACCAATTATATTCCTCTTCTGGAAGGCATTTCCAACTGTAGGCAACCTCAGATCGTGCCACAAAGCCCGTAACAGATGTGTGTCTCTTATCTTATCTCAGGACTCAGGAGAGGCAGAAAACAACATCTGTCCATTCTCAAGAATGAGCTTTCAAACTTGTCTCCCTCTTCGAAAACCTGTCGATGCCTTGTCAAGTTTATCTCTGTTGTATGCTCGCCCCCCTTCAACACCTTCCCTCACCTCACATGGTGCCACAGCCGACTCTGCTCGTGAGAAGGCCGAATGCCTAAATTTTGTGGTTGCTTCAAAAAATTGTGTCCCTAACCTGTCTGTCAGTGTCTCTCTCTACCCCTGCCCCCTCCCGCCCCACCCCTCCTGAGGCGACCGTGGCAAAAGCCCTCTCACTTGCTTTCTCTCAACAACCCTTTCGAAGATGTTCAGTCACTGAAGTTCTTGGGTCTCACTCTCAGCCATGATCTCTCTTGGGCAAGCGATAATTCAAAGTTGGCCTCCTCCAAAGCCCGATCTCTGGGCTTCCTCAATCATGCAAAGTCCTTCCTTGGCACACCTGAGCTACTGTCCTCCTACAAGGTTTTCATCTGCAGATTAATGCCATGGAAATCAAGGCTTTCAAGATCATTGGAATCTCTCATCGTGCACTGTGCCTTCTCCGTACATTGTCCACTCCCCCCCCCAGGTGTCTCACCTCCACTCATTTGTTCTCCTGTGTTCCATTTTTTGTTGTTCCAATCTCCCCCCCCCCACCCCCACCTGTGGAACTAACTACAACACTCTTCAATCTCACTCTTCCCTGCAGGTCTTCAAGACAACTGTTCACCACCATCTCAAATAATTCCCCATCTCAAACCATGATCTTTTCTTCACCCATTAAACCACCCACCCACACCCCTCCCAAAACGTTGCTTCTGCATCTATCTTCTCTACCCTTTGCATTCTCCCCTTCCCCTTATCGTTAACTGCATCCATTGTTTGTCCGTTTCCATCCATTTTTTCCCTCCCCTTGCTGTTTCCACCTTCTCCTGTTATTCCTTTTGTTATGTTGTGTTCTAGCTCTTCCATGAGCCTTAACTATGTTTACAAAAAACGAAGGTTGATTATATCCTCCATTCAGAGAGGACGCTCTCACCTCTGTCTCTGAGTCTTGTTTGAAGTTGGTCAGATGATATTAACAGTAAACAACGCCATTCCATCCACACCCCATAAACGGAATCTAACCATTCACTAAAACGTATCCAACCACTCACAAGGACATAACCACTGTGGCGTGTTCTGAGCCATGAACAGATCTGAGCGTTTCTACTTTGTCATGGGGTGTTGGGGAAAGTGTTGCGTATGTATGTATGTATGTATGTATGTATGTATGTATGACGAGTCATTCCATGCCCGGTCCCATTGACAATGTTGCATTTCTTGTTGTACCAGATTGTATCTGGCATGGCCCCACTTCATGGGAAATGGAAAAGCAACCACATGAATGTAAATGTATGAATAAAGTAACAAATACAAAGGAAACAACAACATTTATACGAGTAAATTAACTCACCCGAATCATAGAGATTTCAATGTTGGATTTCATGTGAGATAAACGCTCGGCTTCCAAATTCATTTCCAAGATAGTTACCCGAATTCCCGCTTCCTATACAAATCAAGAACAATACAGGAGCAGAGCCAGGTAAGGATTCATCACACCCCAAATTTTGATGTAAGGCTTTTCATTGTCATGTGATTCTCATTCATCATCAGGGTGATGAACACAACCTTGGATACAATGAATGTAATTTTTTTTTTGTAGAAAGGTATCTTTTCAGAGAGGAGCTGAATAGACAAAGAACAGCAGGTTAACAAAGTTCCAGGGGTATGGAGGGGATGGACCGTCCATCATGGACATATACATGAAGGAAATGGGGAAGAAAACAAACAAGAGTAACAATGGCCTGGAGAGTAACACAATGGGAAACAATCAGCTTTTGAAGAAGAGATCGTGGATATGCATGGGTGAGACATGAGGTAATCATGGGCAACATATTTGGAACTAGAACAGCACTCGGAAGAGAACATACCTCCGCCATGCTGAACAGTTTACATTTGGTATCCCATTCATCGGCCAGATCTGCTTATCTGAACCAAAATCGAATCGGCTTGTTCTCGTCACCTCACCAACTCATCCACGTTGTTTCATCTGAATCCGTCCTCTACTTTCTGAAATATCATGCGACACATCGTTTTTGACCCAATCTCTCCTTGGTGAAGAATCATATCAGGATTAAAAAAAATTTTTGGTATCTTCATCAAAATGCTATTTCTTCCTCATCACACTCCCAACCGATGCACCAAGTTTCGTCCAAATCCGCACACAACTTTTTGAGTTATCGTGTTACATATAGTTTCTTTCCTCATCTCTCAATGGTGAAGAATCATTGAAATAAATTCAAGTCACTGCGTAGGGATCTTGACCTTCACCAAAATCGAATCATTGCGTCCTTGTCACATACCCAACCTGCCCACCAAATTTCATCCGAATCCGTCCACAACATTTTAAGATATCCTGTTCACAGACAGCCAGACAGAGACAGACAGGGATGAAAACAACCTCCATCCACCTTGGTGGCGGAGGTAAAAATGAAGTAGAGAAGGTAGGACAACGGACACAGGGAAATGAGGGAGCCATGCCACCTGTGTATGTCATAAATAGATGTTCTTTTGTGACAAACAGGAATCGAAGTTGAAATTTTCATAAGCACCTTCACTGCCTCTTGAAATCGTGAATTATACAATTGATATTCTTTCGTTTTTTCTTCATTGATAGTTGTCAGCACTTCAACCTGAAAATGAATCAAACGAACAATATATGGATTAAAAACATCATTGTCGTGAGGAAACAATTTGACACATCGAACATGTAAAACCCATCACGATTCAAAAATATTTCCTGAGCAATCAATTCGCATTCAAGGTTTAATTATATTCTGCTCTTGTGCTCTTGTGGCTGGATGGAAACAAATCTCTGCAGCAATGTTCCAACATCTAGTGGACAGCCTTCCCAGAAGATTGGAGGCTGTTATAGCAACAAAAGGGGCAAAAACAACACCGCATTCATGCCCATGATTTTGGAATGAGATGTTGGACAAGCAGGTGTCGCCATACTTTTGGCCATGTAGTGCATATTAATTATTAAGCACCTTAATACGTCCCTCTCCCATGGCATGGCATTCCAATGACAAAATATATAACAAAAGCAATGATAACAATGCAACAAAGCATACATTCATTAACACACATTATTTACAACAATAATTAAAAGGACACTCAGGAGAGCGCGTACCTCTGCCCTTTTAGGCCAATTCTACGAGAACATATCTGGCCCAATATATTTTTGAAATCTCATATTATATCTGAACAGATGGTTGGTACTACTGAATTTTAAAATACATGAAAACAAACATCACATAATAAAAATAACACCGAAGCTTTTCATGCTGCATTGCGCAAGGTGACACACCACAAAGAAACCAGAAACAATCAAATGTGCTTTTCGAAGCATATCCAAATAAAAGCGACACCGATTGGTTCTGCAGCCATGATGTCAATCAGATTCTGAACGCCCTTTGGTTGATTCCGTCACCACTATCTTGGCTCCGATTCGCTGGAGCAGAGTTGCCCGAGATCGCGTACCATTCGTGCCATTACCTCCAACCATTGTCAGAGAAATCCCTGTAATATTTCTGTGTTGATACAGAATACGAGAATGAACAAATTCCTTTTGTCGATGTAATGTCAGGTCCATGGAATGGATGAATGTTGCTTCGAACATACATAAGTGCATTGTAGTTCAACCTCGGCTTAAAATCTTGAACATATCTGCATTGTACTGGTCTGCACAATCTGGATTGGCCTTCAGGTGCCGTGCAATGGCTGAGGAAGAAGAAGATGTAATGGCGGACAGTGTTTGAACATGTTACACATCATTTTTGAGCGCCTTCTCTCAATGGTGAAGAATCACATTTAAAAATCGAGTAGTCGGATCCAGATCCGCATCTGGCACTTATTTTGTCAATCAAAACCTAATCATTTCTTCCTTGTCACACACCGATCCTCTCCACAAAGTTTTATCTGGGTCCGTCCACAAATTTTTGAGATATCCTGTACACAGACAAAGAGACAGAAACGGGGAAAACATAACCTCCTTCACCTTAGGTGGTGGAAGGAACAAGAAAATGAGCAATCCGCTTGACTTTGACGACCCTGTTATGCTCTGATTCTTAAGCGATACCTTTCTATTGGCATGGCAATCTCACTCGCGACCACACCCTCAGCGCTACACCTGGTCATCTTCCGTCGAGCGGAATAGATAGGTGCCGCCCCAGCTAACAGAGCAAATCAGGTGGGAAACAACTTCCCATCTAACTATGCTTGTACACTGTGTCTTTCCAATGAAGGAAAAGACGATTTGACAAGACAACCGAGACAGATTTGAAATAACCAAGATGATTTACTCGACAAACCACAGAAACCAATTGAATAAATGCTAAGAAGACTTAAAATGGGCCTTGTTATGCATAAGTACCTTTCCAGAGACTGTGAAAGCTGATCACTTTGTGCCTTCTCTTCCCTTTACACACTCTGCATCATGGCATGTTCCTTCAACAAGGATTTATTTTGCCTCTCTGCGATGATATGCGATGCTTTTTCAAACTTCAACCGCAAATCAAGATTTTGTTGGCCAACCTGCCATCAACACACACTAAGCCTGGTGTTGGCTCAGTGGTTAGGGTGGCGGCTTGGGATCCTAGTGTCCTGAGTTCAAGCCCCGTCGGCCACTGAATTAATACACCAGGGGTTGACTCTGCCTGTCATCCTTCCGAGGTCGGCAAAATGAGTACCAGTTCCAGTGTGTACTGGTAGAGGGGCACTGCATCAGCGACACATTCGCACTTCAAGAAATGATAGCTACCCTGGCAGCTAAGCTGCCATACGACCACCACCACACAAACACACACCATTGGGGTCATCCCCATACTCAAACCGGTAAAGTACTGTTACGGCCAGGGGTTTTGGGGCTCGCCACGAGGGGAAACAGTCGAGTTTTTCCCGAACACCTGGTCCTGAGGCTACCGACCAGAGATAACTCCGCGGTCCAACGGGTTGTTGTTCTCAGATGGCCGTATCCGCTTGACTTTAACTCCCGGCCTCATCGGGTTATGCTGTGATGTTTCTGCGATACCTTTCTCTTGGCACAGCAACCTCACTCGAGACCACTCCCTCAGTGCCACACCTGGTCATCTTCCACTGAGCAGAAAAGATAGGTGCATGCCCGGCAAAGAAAGCAAATCAGGTGTGGTACAACTTCCCGTCCAGCTATGCTTGTTCACTGTGTCGGACCAATGAAGGAAAAGACACACGCGACAGATTTGAAATAACCAACAATTATTTATTTACATACAAACAAGCTGAAAGTTGAACCGGTAGTTGAATTTCCACACAATCCGGTAGTTGAAAGGTACTCGCGCGGCGACTCTGTCGTTGGAAGGTATTGCAGGTGGCGTCCAAAAGAGTTCAAGACGTGTGGGGTGGTGTCCCGGTTAAGGTTGGCCACCTGTTCTGATCAAACAGCCCTTAGGATTTCAAGGGTGGCCTCCTCTTCTGATGAAACAGTGCCACGTTGTGCACCCCCGACTTGTGTTGTTGCTGCACTCGAGGTAATTTGTTGTCTTTACCTGAAGTAGGGGCATCATTCGTTATCTCTACCTGAAGTAGAGATATCCTTTGATGTGGCTGTTCCACCTGAAGCTGGAACATGAACTGGCTCATCTTACCTGGATTGGATCGAGTGACTAAATTTATGGGATAAATCGTGGGTTTATTGTTTTCCACCTGAGATAGAGGGATAAAATTGACTAAATTTATTGCTTCCCAACCAGGAGTTGGAGGTGACATAATTGTGGTTTTATTTACAACTGAATGTTAGGATCGGACTCTTTTGAATTTGTGTACTTCCACAGAATCTGTGTTGACTTTCATTGAATGTTGTATGTGCAATGAAATGTATTGTCTTACATGTCGTACTAAGGCCGAAGTCACATTTGCTCTACGGCGAGGATACGGCGGCCATACACCCTCTGAATTGACAGAAATGTGCGGCGGCCGCAGAGTTTCTGAGGTGGCATCAGGGTGGCCCTACGCCGTATGGCTATATTTTACAGGCTGTAAGGTCGCCGTGGAATTATAACGCGGAGTTATAACTTTTTTTCATTTTTACATTCGCCGTAGCAATTCGACAAGCCGAAAAAAAAAAAAACTGGTAAAAAACAAAATTAACCCATTCGTTACCATCCGTCTGGCCACACGTTCGCCTGAGGGCCCCCCTGCGGTCGCCTTGCGGGCACCTTGCGTCTGCCTTGAAAATTCTATGGCCACCGCAGGAGCGCCCTCAGGTCACCGTGGGACATCAAATCAAAGACTGTACGGCAACCCCACGTTTTCAGTCTCCACAATTTATAAATACGCCGTGCAGCTCCCCGAAAAATAAAAACATATGTGACTGCTACATTGTGTGACCGTGGAAATACTGCGGCCGCCGTATAATTGCTTGTGGCCATAGATTTTGGAGACCCCACGGCCGCCGTGGCAAATGTGACTTAGGCCTAAATACGCCGTGCGGCTCCCCGAAAAATAAAAACATATGTGACTGCTACATTGTGTGACCGTGGAAATACTGCGGCCGCCGTATAATTGCTAGTGGCCGCAGATTTTGGAGACCCCACGGCCGCCGTGGCAAATGTGACCTTGGCCTTAGTGTTGTATTAATTGAGTTATTACATGTAGGCGAGTGTTTATATCGTTTGTGTATGATATATCGGTGTTTCATTTTGTGTTTTGTGAACTGTTAAACTTGTGGGATTGAATAAGTACGGAAAGTAGAGATGAGGATTGGTCGTCACCGTACGCTGTGAAGACTCTGAATGAAAAGAGACGTGCACATCTCATATCAAGAGGAGTACGATCACGTCAGATTCCTCACACTCTGTTGTAGCTTCAGCGTGTAAACAAAATAATGGGTTTATGGCTTGTATTGAAAGACATCACCCTGGCATTATGGTGCCGTCTCTTTGGAGTGCAAGGCAAATACCATTGAGAAGTGTTTTTAGACCAGATAGTGTATGTGAATTTGATTTTGTTCCACATCTGAAGTAGAAGCAGTTGTGGGCTCAATAAGGAACTGAAGATTACTGTACAATGTCATAATCCTACTTATATTACCGAGAATGTCTTGTTCGAAATGATATTGCAACAACTAACGTGTGAAGAGAAATGGACATTCATAAAATACAATAATTAAGTACCTCAGCAAGACAGTTTGCGGGCAGATTACCCACATAAACAGCCGAAGTGCTTGAAAGGAATTAATTGAATGTAAACTTCAGACAGAGAGTTGAAGCAGCCTGTGTTTGAACTTTTCTGTTCATGGTTTGGTGGCTGGCTCATGACGTTTGTTGAGTGTGTTGTTGATCTCTTCTGTTTGCTGTTTAAGCATGAATACATATTGTGATCGATACTTAAAATATCCCTCAGATATGGTGCATTTCTCCAAATAATGAACTAATGGAATGTTTGTGAGGAGGGGTTGATGGTGAGTGTGCTCTGTGTGAGAATTCCCACTCATCCAATGGTTAAACGGTGGGAGTTTTAAGTTAAAGTCGATTCAAAGATCGGGCTTTCTCACTGTTTGATAACTTTGTGTGCTATTTTGGTTTTCAACACTGTACGTTGCATACATAATAAATGGATGGACTCTTCGGAGCATGATTTGAATATGTGTTCTAAAAATAATAATAATAATGCATTATATAGTCTTGTACAATAATAATAATTATAGTCTTCGGGTAACATAAGTCGAGAGGCCACTTTGGCTTGATGCTTATAACGCAAAGGCCATGGGTTCTTTCCCTGCAGGGGCCAACAATAAACTGGAATCTCTATTTTGCAGGCAGGAAAGGACATAAATGTGTGTGCTGTCCTTTGGAGAGACGCTGAAGCAAGTGTCTTAGTGTACTCGGACACGCTGTGGAGTCGTAAATATGTGTTGATGTCATGTGAAGCCATAGGGGTCGGTCTCTTTGATCGATCTTGGAAACACCATCGAGCCTTGGTTTGTGAATGTAAAAATGTGATTTGTAATGATTTTAAAATGATGAAAAGTGGGAAATTGCCTCTTCCTGCTCAGCCCAGCAAACTGAGTTGTTTTGCACACCTGTGTTTAAATACCAGTCTCCTTGCAACATAGATGTTTTATAATTCATTATTTTGACAACGTTCTTGTTTTACAAGCAGCTGTTAGAACTACGAAAAGATATTTTATGGGTCCTGAAACCCTCCATTCAATTCATAAGCAGATTTCAGGGTGTGAAGTAATGCCCCCCCCCCCAGGCCCAAATGGTGTTTATTTTCCTTCAGTAGTCTGCCCTCCATAAGGAATTCCACATGTCTGCTTTTTCTTCTTCTTCTTCTTCTTCTTCTTCTTCTTCTTCTTCTTCTTCTTCTTCTTCTTCTTCTTCTTCTTCTTCTTCTTCTGCTTCTTCTTCTTCTTCTTCTTCTTCTTCTTCTTCTTCTTCTTCTTCTTCTTCTTCTTCTTCTTCTTCTTCTTCTTCTTCTTCTTCTTCTTCTTCTGCTTCTTCTTCTTCTTCTTCTTCTTCTTCTTCTTCTTCTTCTTCTTCTTCTTCTTCTTCTTCTTCTTCTTCTTCTTCTTCTTCTTCTTCTTCTTCTTCTTCTTCTTCTTCTTCTTCTTCTTCTTCTTCTTCTTCTTCTTGCGTATGGCAGCTTAGCTGCTGGGGTAGCTATCATTTCTTGGAAGCGTGACTGTGTCACTGATGCAGTGCTCCTCTACCAGTACACACTGGTACTCATTTCGCCGACCTCGGAAGGATGACAGGCTGAGTCAACCCCCTGGTGTATTAATTCAGCGGCCAACGGGGCATAGCTGTTTCAAACATTTCATTATACCCAGTTATAAACTGTCATCCAGATGTTTAGCAGGTAGCGCAATTCATTAATGTATGCGTGATCCCTCGGATGGGCGTTAAGCTTGGCGTGCTGTCTTCATTAGTTGATGGATGTTAAAGACAAATTCCTGCCCAAACTACTGCTGGGAAAGCAATGGCAAACCAC
>NW_028222103.1:0-65000 GCF_056783735.1 Eptatretus burgeri
CTCCTTTACTTTTCTGTTCAAAGTTGAAACGTGCCCTCCGGTGGACGATTTCAGGAACTACACCGTTTACGTGAGTTTTATTCTCCTTTACTTTTCTGTTCAAAGTTGAAACGTGCCCTCCGGTGGACGATTTCAGGAACTACACCATTTACGTGAGTTTTATTCTCCTTTACTTTTCTGTTCAAAGTTGAAACGTGCCCTCCGGTGGACGATTTCAGGAACTACACCGTTTACATGAGTTTTATTCTCCTTTACTTTTCTGTTCAAAGTTGAAACGTGCCCTCCGGTGGACGATTTCAGGAACTACACCGATTACGTGTAATTTATTTCTCCTTTACTTTTCTGTTCAAAGTTGAAACGTGCCCTCCGGTGGACGATTTCAGGAACTACACCGATTACGTGTAATTTATTTCTCCTTTACTTTTCTGTTCAAAGTTGAAACGTGCCCTCCGGTGGACGATTTCAGGAACTACACCGTTTACGTGAGTTTTATTCTCCTTTACTTTTGTGTTCAAAGTTGAAACGTGCCCTCCGGTGGACGATTTCAGGAACTACACCGTTTACGTGAGTTTTATTCTCCTTTACTTTTCTGTTCAAAGTTGAAACGTGCCCTCCGGTGGACGATTTCAGGAACTACACCGTTTACGTGAGTTTTATTCTCCTTTACTTTTCTGTTCAAAGTTGAAACGTGCCCTCCGGTGGACGATTTCAGGAACTACACCGTTTACGTGAGTTTTATTCTCCTTTACTTTTCTGTTCAAAGTTGAAACGTGCCCTCCGGTGGACGATTTCAGGAACTACACCGTTTACGTGAGTTTTATTCTCCTTTACTTTTCTGTTCAAAGTTGAAACGTGCCCTCCGGTGGACGATTTCAGGAACTACACCATTTACGTGAGTTTTATTCTCCTTTACTTTTCTGTTCAAAGTTGAAACGTGCCCTCCGGTGGACGATTTCAGGAACTACACCGTTTACATGAGATTTATTCTCCTTTACTTTTCTGTTCAAAGTTTAAACGTGCCCTCCGGTGGACGATTTCAGGAACTACACCGATTACGTGTAATTTATTTCTCCTTTACTTTTCTGTTCAAAGTTGAAACGTGCCCTCCGGTGGACGATTTCAGGAACTAAACCGTTTACGTGAGTTTTATTCTCCTTTACTTTTCTGTTCAAAGTTGAAACGTGCCCTCCGGTGGACGATTTCAGGAACTACACCATTTACGTGAGTTTTATTCTCCTTTACTTTTCTGTTCAAAGTTGAAACGTGCCCTCCGGTGGACGATTTCAGGAACTACACCGTTTACATGAGTTTTATTCTCCTTTACTTTTCTGTTCAAAGTTGAAACGTGCCCTCCGGTGGACGATTTCAGGAACTACACCGTTTACGTGAGTTTTATTCTCCTTTACTTTTCTGTTCAAAGTTGAAACGTGCCCTCCGGTGGACGATTTCAGGAACTACACCGATTACGTGTAATTTATTTCTCCTTTACTTTTCTGTTCAAAGTTGAAACGTGCCCTCCGGTGGACGATTTCAGGAACTACACCGTTTACATGAGATTTATTCTCCTTTACTTTTCTGTTCAAAGTTGAAACGTGCCCTCCGGTGGACGATTTCAGGAACTACACCATTTACGTGAGTTTTATTCTCCTTTACTTTTCTGTTCAAAGTTGAAACGTGCCCTCCGGTGGACGATTTCAGGAACTACACCGTTTCCGTGAGATTTATTCTCCTTTACTTTTCTGTTCAAAGTTGAAACGTGCCCTCCGGTGGACGATTTCAGGAACTACACCGTTTACGTGAGTTTTATTCTCCTTTACTTTTCTGTTCAAAGTTGAAACGTGCCCTCCGGTGGACGATTTCAGGAACTACACCGTTTACGTGAGTTTTATTCTCCTTTACTTTTCTGTTCAAAGTTGAAACGTGCCCTCCGGTGGACGATTTCAGGAACTACACCGTTTACGTGAGTTTTATTCTCCTTTACTTTTCTGTTCAAAGTTGAAACGTGCCCTCCGGTGGACGATTTCAGGAACTACACCGATTACGTGTAATTTATTTCTCCTTTACTTTTCTGTTCAAAGTTGAAACGTGCCCTCCGGTGGACGATTTCAGGAACTAAACCGTTTACGTGAGTTTTATTCTCCTTTACTTTTCTGTTCAAAGTTGAAACGTGCCCTCCGGTGGACGATTTCAGGAACTACACCATTTACGTGAGTTTTATTCTCCTTTACTTTTCTGTTCAAAGTTGAAACGTGCCCTCCGGTGGACGATTTCAGGAACTACACCGTTTACATGAGTTTTATTCTCCTTTACTTTTCTGTTCAAAGTTGAAACGTGCCCTCCGGTGGACGATTTCAGGAACTACACCGTTTACGTGAGTTTTATTCTCCTTTACTTTTCTGTTCAAAGTTGAAACGTGCCCTCCGGTGGACGATTTCAGGAACTACACCGTTTACATGAGATTTATTCTCCTTTACTTTTCTGTTCAAAGTTTAAACGTGCCCTCCGGTGGACGATTTCAGGAACTACACCGATTACGTGTAATTTATTTCTCCTTTACTTTTCTGTTCAAAGTTGAAACGTGCCCTCCGGTGGACGATTTCAGGAACTAAACCGTTTACGTGAGTTTTATTCTCCTTTACTTTTCTGTTCAAAGTTGAAACGTGCCCTCCGGTGGACGATTTCAGGAACTACACCGTTTACGTGAGTTTTATTCTCCTTTACTTTTCTGTTCAAAGTTGAAACGTGCCCTCCGGTGGACGATTTCAGGAACTACACCGTTTACGTGAGTTTTATTCTCCTTTACTTTTCTGTTCAAAGTTGAAACGTGCCCTCCGGTGGACGATTTCAGGAACTACACCGTTTACGTGAGTTTTATTCTCCTTTACTTTTCTGTTCAAAGTTGAAACGTGCCCTCCGGTGGACGATTTCAGGAACTACACCGATTACGTGTAATTTATTTCTCCTTTACTTTTCTGTTCAAAGTTGAAACGTGCCCTCCGGTGGACGATTTGAGGATCTACACCGTTTCCGTGAGTTTTATTCTCCTTTACTTTTCTGTTCAAAGTTGAAACGTGCCCTCCGGTGGACGATTTCAGGAACTACACCGTTTACGTGAGTTTTATTCTCCTTTACTTTTCTGTTCAAAGTTGAAACGTGCCCTCCGGTGGACGATTTCAGGAACTACACCGTTTACATGAGTTTTATTCTCCTTTACTTTTCTGTTCAAAGTTGAAACGTGCCCTCCGGTGGACGATTTCAGGAACTACACCGTTTACGTGAGTTTTATTCTCCTTTACTTTTCTGTTCAAAGTTGAAACGTGCCCTCCGGTGGACGATTTCAGGAACTACACCGATTACGTGTAATTTATTTCTCCTTTACTTTTCTGTTCAAAGTTGAAACGTGCCCTCCGGTGGACGATTTCAGGAACTAAACCGTTTACGTGAGTTTTATTCTCCTTTACTTTTCTGTTCAAAGTTGAAACGTGCCCTCCGGTGGACGATTTCAGGAACTACACCATTTACGTGAGTTTTATTCTCCTTTACTTTTCTGTTCAAAGTTGAAACGTGCCCTCCGGTGGACGATTTCAGGAACTACACCGTTTACATGAGTTTTATTCTCCTTTACTTTTCTGTTCAAAGTTGAAACGTGCCCTCCGGTGGACGATTTCAGGAACTACACCGTTTACGTGAGTTTTATTCTCCTTTACTTTTCTGTTCAAAGTTGAAACGTGCCCTCCGGTGGACGATTTCAGGAACTACACCGTTTACGTGAGTTTTATTCTCCTTTACTTTTCTGTTCAAAGTTGAAACGTGCCCTCCGGTGGACGATTTCAGGAACTACACCGTTTACGTGAGTTTTATTCTCCTTTACTTTTCTGTTCAAAGTTGAAACGTGCCCTCCGGTGGACGATTTCAGGAACTACACCGATTACGTGTAATTTATTTCTCCTTTACTTTTCTGTTCAAAGTTGAAACGTGCCCTCCGGTGGACGATTTCAGGAACTAAACCGTTTACGTGAGTTTTATTCTCCTTTACTTTTCTGTTCAAAGTTGAAACGTGCCCTCCGGTGGACGATTTCAGGAACTACACCGTTTACGTGAGTTTTATTCTCCTTTACTTTTCTGTTCAAAGTTGAAACGTGCCCTCCGGTGGACGATTTCAGGAACTACACCGTTTACGTGAGTTTTATTCTCCTTTACTTTTCTGTTCAAAGTTGAAACGTGCCCTCCGGTGGACGATTTCAGGAACTACACCGATTACGTGTAATTTATTTCTCCTTTACTTTTCTGTTCAAAGTTGAAACGTGCCCTCCGGTGGACGATTTCAGGAACTACACCGTTTACATGAGTTTTATTCTCCTTTACTTTTCTGTTCAAAGTTGAAACGTGCCCTCCGGTGGACGATTTCAGGAACTACACCGTTTACGTGAGTTTTATTCTCCTTTACTTTTCTGTTCAAAGTTGAAACGTGCCCTCCGGTGGACGATTTCAGGAACTACACCGATTACGTGTAATTTATTTCTCCTTTACTTTTCTGTTCAAAGTTGAAACGTGCCCTCCGGTGGACGATTTCAGGAACTACACCGTTTCCGTGAGATTTATTCTCCTTTACTTTTCTGTTCAAAGTTTAAACGTGCCCTCCGGTGGACGATTTGAGGATCTACACCGTTTACTTGAGATTTATTCCCCTTTACTTCTCTGTTCAAAGTGGAAACGTGCCCTCCGGTGGACGATTTCAGGAACTACACCATTTACGTGAGTTTTATTCTCCTTTACTTTTCTGTTCAAAGTTGAAACGTGCCCTCCGGTGGACGATTTCAGGAACTACACCGTTTACGTGAGTTTTATTCTCCTTTACTTTTCTGTTCAAAGTTGAAACGTGCCCTCCGGTGGACGATTTCAGGAACTACACCGATTACGTGTAATTTATTTCTCCTTTACTTTTCTGTTCAAAGTTGAAACGTGCCCTCCGGTGGACGATTTCAGGAACTACACCGTTTACATGAGATTTATTCTCCTTTACTTTTCTGTTCAAAGTTTAAACGTGCCCTCCGGTGGACGATTTCAGGAACTACACCGATTACGTGTAATTTATTTCTCCTTTACTTTTCTGTTCAAAGTTGAAACGTGCCCTCCGGTGGACGATTTCAGGAACTACACCGTTTACATGAGATTTATTCTCCTTTACTTTTCTGTTCAAAGTTTAAACGTGCCCTCCGGTGGACGATTTCAGGAACTACACCGTTTCCGTGAGATTTATTCTCCTTTACTTTTCTGTTCAAAGTTGAAACGTGCCCTCCGGTGGACGATTTCAGGAACTACACCGTTTCCGTGAGATTTATTCTCCTTTACTTTTCTGTTCAAAGTTGAAACGTGCCCTCCGGTGGACGATTTCAGGAACTACACCGTTTACATGAGATTTATTCTCCTTTACTTTTCTGTTCAAAGTTGAAACGTGCCCTCCGGTGGACGATTTCAGGAACTACACCGTTTACATGAGATTTATTCTCCTTTACTTTTCTGTTCAAAGTTGAAACGTGCCCTCCGGTGGACGATTTCAGGAACTACACCGATTACGTGTAATTTATTTCTCCTTTACTTTACTGTTCAAAGTTGAAACGTGCCCTCCGGTGGACGATTTCAGGAACTACACCGATTACGTGTAATTTATTTCTCCTTTACTTTACTGTTCAAAGTTGAAACGTGCCCTCCGGTGGACGATTTCAGGAACTACACCGTTTACGTGAGTTTTATTCTCCTTTACTTTTCTGTTCAAAGTTGAAACGTGCCCTCCGGTGGACGATTTCAGGAACTACACCGATTACGTGAGTTTTATTCTCCTTTACTTTACTGTTCAAAGTTGAAACGTGCCCTCCGGTGGACGATTTCACGAACTACACCGTTTACATGAGATTTATTCTCCTTTACTTTTCTGTTCAAAGTTGAAACGTGCCCTCCGGTGGACGATTTCAGGAACTACACCGTTTACGTGAGTTTTATTCTCCTTTACTTTTCTGTTCAAAGTTGAAACGTGCCCTCCAGTGGACGATTTCAGGAACTACACCGTTTACTTGTGATTTATTCTCCTTTACTTTTCTGTTCAAAGTTGAAACGTGCCCTCCGGTGGACGATTTCAGGTACACCGTTTACTTGTGATTTATTCTCCTTTACTCCTTCGAAAATTCCCGAATCGTAACCTCCATTTTTTGCCAAAAAAGTACCAAAAAGCACCAAATACTGCTTTACGGCTCTCTGTCGTAAAGTACAATGCTGCAATTTACAGTTCATACCAGTAAACCACCCTCTGTACATTAAGATGATGTTTTGAGGAGAAAGCACCACAAAGCACCAAATCTTGCTCTACGGCTCTCAGTCGTAAAGTACTGTACTGCCGACAATTTTCCGAAAATTCAATGATATTTCACCAATTTTGCCTCCAATTGGTTTATTTTTGGCCAGATTCAAACATACGACCACTTCGTGAGCTCAGCTCGTTGCTCCAAATCCGGTGATGTAATTTATTTCAAAATCTATTTTTGACCAAAAATGACCAAAATCGTAAGGGGTTAACCTTTGCCAAAATTTGGTGAAAAAAAGATGTAACTACTTTCAAACATTGATCGATTACTTTTGGTCAGAGAAAGAAAATTCCCAAGTCGTAACCTCCATTTTTTGCCAAAAAAGTCCCAAAAAGCACCAAATACTGCTTTACGGCTCTCTGTCGTAAAGTACAGTGCTGCAATTTACAGTTCATACCAGTTAACCACCCTCTGTACAGTATGATGACGTTTTGAGGGGAAAGCACCACAAAGCACCAAATCCTGCTTTACGGCTCCAGGTCATAAAGTACTGTACTGCCGCACCCCTTTTCCGATAATTAAATGATATTTCACCAATTTTGGCTCTAATTGGTTTATTTTTGGCCGGATTCAAACATACGACCACTCCGTGAGCTTTTGACCAAGCTGTTTTTCGACCAAGAAAAATTCGTGAGCTTTTGACCAATCAGGAAGAAGTTCTCGCTCGTTGCTCCGAATCCGGTGATGTAATTTATTTCAAAATCTATTTTTGACCAAAAATGACCAACAATCGTTTGGGTAAAGTGCAAAATCGTAACGGTAAAGTATAAAATCGTAAGGGCAAAGTAAAGTAAAAACCAAAGACCAAAACGTTTGCCAAAATTTGGTGAAAACAAGTTCTAACTTTAAACATTTTTAGATTAGTTTTGGTCAGAGAAAGAAAATGTCTGAATCATAACCAACAACGACCAACAAAAGATCAGCGGGCAAGCCACATTTCAAAGTTGGCCTCCAAAGGCAGCCGCCGACTGGACATCGTTTGTCTCACAGAGTCCTTCCTTGGCACACCTGAGCTCTCAGAACACAAACAAAGTGTCGTCCGCAGCCTGATGGAGTGCTGCTCTCCCCTCTCGCTGGCGCTCCTGCCTCGCACCCTGCTCAGTTGGACGCCATGGAAACAACTACACCTTTAAGATCATTGGAATATCCCGCGATGAAGCTGATTCCGTGGGCCGAACACTTCGCCATCACAGACAGGGTGGTGGTCCCTGTGTCCAATACCTCCTCCTTTCTGGGCTTACATCCTTTGCTCTTGACATGGCTTGTCCCCTCAGGTATCTGCAGGGCTTACCACGGTCTACCATCAACCCTCTTCTGGTGAAACTACCAAAATCCAGGATCATGCTCGCCTCCATTCATTTGTTCCGCTTTTTCCCCACCTGTAGAACAAAGTTCCACATTCTGTTCATTCTCATTCTTCCCTCCAGATCTTCAAGACAGCTGTTCACCCCCATTTCTGATTGTCCTCAATCACAAAACATGACCATTATCTTTTGTACTCGAGTTAACCCCTGCCCTCCTTCCCCCCAAAATACTACCGCAATCCCCCATTGTTCCAAATTCCAGTTTTCCCTCCTGAGAGTTTCCTTCTGTTTCTACCTTGTCTACCACATGCATCCTCTCCTGCCCCCCATTGTTTGTCCAAGTCTCCCTCTGTTTTGTCCTTCAATTACATGGTTGGTGTTTTCCCCTCTATCTGCAGTTCCCTTTTGTCCTGTTGCGTCCCAATCAGTCCAGTGTACTTGTTCTTCCATGAGCCTCAACCGCGTGTACAAAAAAAAAATTCCCATACTTTTTTGGCCAAAATTCTGTCTGTGGATACCACAGGTAGATTGAGACAGAGGTGATGCGAGTGTTCAAGGAACCCAGAGAAAATGTTTCCCTTTCACACAACAAAATCTCACAGGTGTACAATCAGGTATTTCCGAATCGACCCCACCGTCCACAACGGACCCTCTTGTCCAACCGTGTTTGGAGATAATTGACATTTTTATCCCTCTGCTGACGACGTCCCCGTGACATGTTTTCGGTTTGTTCGTAACCGCGTATCTGATTGACACAAAATTTGCCACCATTGGTGCGGCGACTCATGTAGAATGCTTTAATAATTATGACGTCATAGATCACGTGGTGTGACAGCCATGTTGGAAAAACGGAAAAACTTTGCACCTCTGTATCTCTGAAACCGCACCAAGGAAAAAAATTGAAACTTGGCACAGGGCAAGTCCTCACGGGGAATAAGTATAATTATTTTTCATGGCAACACAGATGCCTACGTTATGACGTCATAATTGCATTTGCATAACGCTAGATATGATCGGAATGAAAAATTTTGAGGGTTATCTCGGGATATAATGGTCCACAGAAAAATTTGATGATGTGATTTGGCAGGCAGATTTTTTTTTTTAACCTTCCAAAATCTCTGCTATGGCTGAACAGATCGTGGTGAAACTTTACACGCATGACCACCTGTCCACGAGGAACAAAAGGTTCACACATATGATGTCATAGGTCACATGGCTTGGCAGCCATATTGGATTTACCCTAAAACCCCAAAATAAATCTTCTCCAGAACGGCAGGACAGATCAAGGGGAAACTAGACAAATGTTCCCCAAGCCTTGGGTTCGCAGCTTGATGTACAAGTTTGTTCAGGTCATATGATGTCATGTGGAGCTGTGTAATTGTTCATCATGGTTCATTAAATGATGTCACAGATCCTGGTTTGATTGTTTTTTTTTTCTCATTTCAGGTTCATTTCCATACGAGATGAGAAGATTATTTAACTTGAACGGCCTTCACCGAAAAATTGGGATCTTCACCAAAATTTATGGTTGTCGTCCTTGGCCGGTCATCTCCACAAACAAAATATTTCAGAATTATTGGTTGAAAACTGTGGCCAAAAATAATGTGGCAAACAGACAGACAGACAAACAGTACAGACCAACATACTTGGCAAGGAACACACAAACGGACCCAAATGTAAATAATCATTAAAATGATTTGTTGGTGGTTGTTAGGATACGGAGTGCAGCATCTAAAAATCGGTTGTTGATGACAGTTTGAGTGTTTGAACATGACGGTTTGACTCCATGGTTCGATGGAGGTGCTGTGTCATGGACATGTCCACAAGGTTAAAGTGTTTATCGCTTCATATTTTATCATTAATATAAAGTGGTGTATGATTGAAGTTAGTCATATGTAGTAATATATGTGTATAAAAATACATGAAATGTTTGTTACTTGGTGAAATAAGAGAGGCAGCCACTGCCGGGGCCGCATGATCCGCAAGAGCTGGAGCAGCTGCCGATGACCCTTGTTGTCCCACAAGAGTGTGAGTACCTGCCGACGGCCATGGACCGTGCAAGACCTGGGTCACCTTCAGACCAAACAGAGGGCTGCAACATTTGGAAGAACATCGAGTGCAGGAGCTGCAACAGCTCCGACAGAAGTTCCGAGGAGTTCAGAGAAATGACAGAAGATCAAGAACCCAACAGAACATCTTGGTTGAAATCGGTATGGATCTTTGCAAAAAAATTAATTGAGGTAAGGAAGTTTGTCATAAAAATTTTTTTTTTTCTGGTCTTGCATTTGTAAGAAATTTAAATGCCACAAGTGTGACTCCTGCAATGTGTTGCAGAACAAGCAAGATGAACAGATCGTACAGATGCCCTTTGAGAATACAGAATAAAACCTGATGGCTTGTCCATCATCAAAGAAACCTGTCTTGGTAAAACATGTAAGAACTTGCACTCTTGACATGATGGAGACCTCTTGAGTTTGACAAGCTGTTGTTTGAAAATGTTGTTGATGGTCACGTGACACGCGTTTAAATTTGTTCATTCCCTTCGCCGCATGTTGTCAGCCATGTCTGTCTGTCCCAGACGGGAGATCGACGTCGGTTTGCATCAGCCGTGCCGCCAACATGAAACGCATCCCTCCAGCTCCAAAGACGACTGGACCTTCAGCACTTACCCAGTTGGTGGATGGATTTTGGTGGGCCAACCAAGAGTTGGCTCAGCAGCACGTATCGGTAGAACACAGACTGATGACGCACGCCGCTCTTCCCCGTGTGGTCAAGGGCTTGCCTCCACCACCACCACCTCTGAGAATGACACCTCCACACTTTCTTCCACTTGGATTTGTTAGAGCCACGAACCAGAGCACAAGACCTCCACCGTGTGACGTCAGCATCTGATGAAGCTCAGACTACAGTTTGGAGATCAGTTGCGAATTGTCTTCTCATGAAGAATAGTTAACCCACCTTCGGTCAGTCGTCCCGTCGGGGTCAACGCGTTAACGGCCTTCTCATTGTAATGAACTGTGTACGAGCAGTTCAGAGATGATTGGAGCAGTTATCCTCCGTTCCAACCTTTACCCCGTTTACTTTACATTTGAAGGATTCATGGACAAGTTCACTTCCTTGTTTGTCCCGAATCATTGGATTAAACTTCCTTCTGATGACGTGGTGTCCGTGCTCTGCAGTTTTGGACCAGTTCGTCGGCCATTGTTGAGATGTCATGGTCTTAGGGGTTTCATCAAGGATTCACTCGGAATCCCTGACGTCCCCGTCCTGGACCTCAACGTCCCTGTCCCCATCCTGGACCTCAACGTCCTTGTCCTGGACCTCAACATCCCCGTCCTAGACCTCAACGTCCCCGTCCTGGACCTCAACGTCCCCGTCCTGGACCTCAACGTCCCCGTCCTGGATCTCAACGTCCCTGTCTCCGTCCTGGACCTCGACGTCCACGTCCTGGACCTCAACGTCCCCGTCCTGGACCTCAACGTCCCCGTCGTGGACCTCGACGTCCCTGTCCTGGACCTCAACGTCCCCGTCCTGGATCTCAACGTCCCTGTCTCCGTCCTGGACCTCGACGTCCACGTCCTGGACCTCGACGTCCCTGTCCTGGACCTCAACGTCCCCGTCCTGGATCTCAACGTCCCTGTCTCCGTCCTGGACCTCGACGTCCACGTCCTGGACCTCAACGTCCCTGTCCTGGACCTCAACGTCCCCGTCCTGGACCTCAACGTCCTGGACCTCGACCAACAAACCTCCCTCTCACCTATCGACCAGCAAATGTTTTTACATTCATTCCGTCAAGCGTTTCAATGCTCGCAATGCTCCCACTTCTGGGAGAATGTTACGTCGGCGCTTAAAAGCTTATTATATACACCCCCAAGTGCAAGCGGCAGTTTTAAATTCATTAAGTCCAGAGTTTGAGGAGCGCGTGGAAGTCAAACAAACAATAAAACAAAAGGATAAGGAAATAAACAGACAATTCTGGAATGATCGTGGGAGAAATGAATAATCTGTGACACGATGAAGGAAGGGGAATTGTTCGTGCGTCACGGTGATCGTCTTGGGGGCGGGGCGGGGCGGGCGGGGGCGTGTCCACTGGTGACGTCAGTGCGTCACGTCGGTGAGGAAGGAGACATGTGTGAGTTTCGTTCTACTATTTGGTCGTTTCCTGCAGAGGAGCAACCGCAACTGCTCGATGGCCGCAAGATTCCATACATGGGTCGCCTGGACCCCGACCAGACCTTTCCTTGTCCTTACAATAAGAGCCACATCGTGCGGGCCTGTCGCTTCCCCTACCATCTGGTGAAGTGTAAGAAGGTGTGCTGCCATCTTAACTTTGTGACTCTTCAACCTTTAGGATTTTAAATACTGAACAATGTTTCCATTGTGAAGTGTTCATAATAACTGTGAAGACCCCGAGGGGCCTTGGGGAGTGTCGAAGGCGGGAGGATGTGTGAAGCACGTTTCCCACTATTTTCATGAGTTCAGCCATCTTGGATTTCCTTCCCTTCACCAAACGTGTTCGTTTTCAACGGACTCGGTTTCCTTCAAATTCGTCCAAAAACGGCAGAGATGTTGTATCGATGTTTGATTTGAAGCTACGAGGATGGGGATGAGGATGACGAAACGTTTGTAAAATTTGGAGGGAGATGAGTTCACTGAGTTGTCGATGTGTCACCAATAAACAAGGGGAATGGAACAAGTAGGGGGGTTCATCAGTTGTGTCCCACGGAAAACCTCCCCCTCTCACCCCCCGAACAACAAACCTCCCCCTCCTGCCCCACCCCCCGAACAACAAACCTCCCCCTCTCACCCCCCGAACAACAAACCTCCCCTCCCACCCCGAACAACAAACCTCCCCTCCCACCCCCGAACAACAAACCTCCCCCCTCCCACCCCCGAACAACAAACCTCCCCTCCCACCCCCGAACAACAAACCTCCCCTCCCACCCCCTGAACAACAAACCTCCCCCTCTCACCCCCGAACAACAAACCTCCCCTCTCACCCCCGAACAACAAACCTCCCCTCTCACCCCCAGAACAACAAACCTCCCCTCCCACCCCCGAACAACAAACCTCCCCTCCCACCCCCCGAACAACAAACCTCCCCTCTCACCTCCAGAACAACAAACCTCCCCCTCCTGCCCCGCCCCCGACCAACAAACCTCCCCTCCCACCCCCCGAACAACAAACCTCCCCTCCCACCCCCAGAACAACAAACCTCCCCTCCTGCCCCTCCCCGACCAACAAACCTCCCCTCCCACCCCCAGAACAACAAACCTCCCCTCTCACCCCCAAACAACAAACCTCCCCCTCTCACCCCCAGAACAACAAACCTCCCCTCTCACCCCTCGACCAACAAACCTCCCCCTCTCACCCCTCGAACAACAAACCCCCTCTCACCTCCCGACCAGCTAACCTCCCCAACCTACAAACCTCCCCTCCCACCCCTCGACCAACAAACCTCCCCCTCTCACCCCTCGAACAACAACCTCCCCCAGCCTCCTTCCGCCTCGTCTTCTCCCCCTCCCCCCATCTCTCAACGGTTAAGAATCATTTTAAAATAACCCGGTGCATCGTTGTTTGGATGAGAAGAACAAGCCAATTCGATTCTGGTTCGTGTCAGCAGCTCCGACCGATCAGTGAGTTCGTAAACGTAAACGGTTCAGCCTGACGGAGGTTTGTGCTCCACCGGGTGTCCTTCCAGTGAACTTTGTTATGAGAATCAGCTTTGGGAAAACATCACGATGAACCATCTCAACACGGACTTCACTCAAGGCAGAAAACCCCCTTGGAGGAGAAGTGGCCAAATGAAGTCCTCACAACCTCCATCGGACCAACCTTAGTCCTCCTGTCAAGTTTGTTTGACATTGAATAAGTAACAACCGAAGGTCTCGCGGTGAAAAGGACGGACAGACAGATCGACACGAATTGTTCATTTTAATATGTTGTCAATCCTGGTATGGATGGGATGGGGGGGGGGGCAATCCCACAGTCTACTGTGTAATAAGTACTCACGCTCACCCTCACTGTCATCATAACTCACATCTGCCTTCCTTTTAAATCAGGTTTATTTATTTATTAATGTTACACATACCTCCAGTGCAGAGTGTGCTGTCGTCAGATTCCTTGTTCTTTATCCTTTCCTCGCAATAACTACCTCCCCACCCCACCCCACCCCACCCAAGAACTATCCCATCATTGCTCGTGAGATGGATCACTGTCCATTCAACTCTCTTCACGTGCTGCCCAAGCCCGAGATGAAGCACCACCTGGTGGTCTGCCCAGACAATGGCAGAATTTCTCAGGACATCGCATGCGGTACATAGACTCTGCTTTGTACGAGTACGTTCCGTTAAGAATCGAAGTTCTCCTCGAACTTTGGGCTCGGATCGGGCTGAAAAATTCCCTCGGCTGGTTCTCACACACCACGTGACACGTCATGTGATCACTTGCGTGCACTTTTGTGAACCGGTTGAAATGTTGTTGTGAAAGTGTTTTGTTGCAGCAACGGCAATCATCGTCCGTGAGCCAGCCGAGACTCGGCCACCACGAATGGGGACGAAAAGCCGCTGTGTTGTCCAGTTTTTGTTGTTGTTTGCAGTAAATGATAAAATGTGATTGAACATCTCGAAAGAGCAGCTGAACCACATTTTTTTTTTGGCGGCCATCTTGGAAAATGGCTCCCTCTTTTGATCACATCTCTGAAAATTGACGATAACTTTGCAACGGTTGATCTGAGGCACATACAACCCTCGGTAAGATATGTTCAGCGTAAAGTTTGGCACGTGCCGGTGTAAGTTTTGTAAACATCGGTCCATTGGATTCCGAAATAATCGAGAAAATCGGTCACAATTTGGATCCTTCACGTTTCAGATGATGACCTGCAAACTGATGTCATCGCCGTCTGACGAGTCCTGCTGGTCATGCTCTGGCTCCTCGTCATCACCGGCCATGTTGGAGCGAGTGTTCAACTTGCACACCGCCGCACATTTCAGGCCGTTGTTGATGTACGAGCGTTTGGTTGGCCAACAAGAGCGAGGACGCTTTCACATCATCAACCTGAGAAGGGCTTCGGGAGCGGGGGATCGTGTCATCCACCGGATAACAAGGCTGCCATCTTCACTTGTTGTCCATCCGTGCTCTTGACTGGGGTTTGGAATATCTGGCGAATTTGACGAAACTCCGTCGCGATGTGGCCGCCTGGTAGTTCGGTCGACGTGTGTGCTGTCGGAGCGTATCCTCATGTCCGTTGCTACTCTTGTTTGGAAGAAATAGACACAGCACTATGTATGGAAAAGCTTTGAGGAGGTTTGTCGGGTGGCGTGGGGGACCTCTTCCCATGTGCGTGCATCCGTCCGTCTCTCCAGTGCTTGCCTTGAACAACCTTGACAGGCAAGAGGAAGTCCTGAGTGGAGCAGGAACCTCACATCGTGTCGACGGAGTCGTCGTTCGACCGACATCCTCATGTGCGCCGCTGAAACCAGTCACGACTGCATCCACGAAGGATACAAAACGAACAATAAAGGAACCAGGTGCACTACGACCGGTACACGTTCGTACCACCCTGTTTGGGAACATGGTTCGAATTTCTCAAAGGAAATTGGAAATGCGTGATGTCCTGCATCATCCTGTCAGACCATTTCCCTGGGCATTGACAAACGGTGATGGTACTATGAAGAAACAACAAAGGCCATTTTGTCGAAACACCTCGAGAGCAAAGTCTTGTTGAGCAGAGGACGTCCCTCATCCTCGTGCCGCACTCATCGATGCCGTGCGACTCGTGCGTGACATGCTCGGTGAGAATCGAGCATTTCAGTGATGCGTATATGCCTCAGATCAGCCATTTTCCAAGATGGCCACCAAAAAGGTGGTTCAGCTGCTCTTTCGAGATGTTCAATCACATATCCTATTTATTTACTGCACACATCAAGCCAACTGGAAAATACAGCGGCTTATAGTCCTCATTCCTGGTGGTCAACTCCAAAACATCGATGGCTGGTTCATGGACCATAACGGTGTGAACATGTGCAGGCCAGCACAAACTACCAGGTTTTCCTTACCTCTTGATGACATTTATTGTTTGATGGTGTTTGTTCATTAAATTCAGCACAAAGAGGGGTTAACTTTTTTAATGTACTCGTCCTCTGTTCTTTTGTGGTGCCATCAGGAATTAGTCATTTCCGAAAGAGCTGATTGAAGTGCACACCTCCCTCCCCAAGACTTTCTGCTTTTGGTGCCGTGAGAAGGTCCTGGTACTCAATGGTTCACTCATGAAGAATATTTCACACAGAGAGAGAGTTAGAGACGATAAAGTGGAGTGGAGAAGACGTGAAGGAAGGACCTGGAGCACAAAAACGAAGACACCACGAACGAGAAGCTCAGGACAAATCTGCTTGAGGAATCACGTTCTGGAAACCATGACGTCATTGGGATTCACCTGGACGTGGACGCCATTCCAGGAGATCGTGTGAGCGTTTTCCTTGCAGGCGATGAAGAAGCAGCATCGACTCATGATGCTTCCCATGCGCAGCGAGCCGGAAGTCTGCTGAGCGAACGTGCTTGAGTACCTTCAGGGTACTGAGCGGTGTACTTGTTTTGGGGGGGCAAGATGGTCGAACCGCTTCCGTTAATCCCTGAACAATCACAACTACCCGTCTGGTCGTTCTCGACAAGGTGCGTGAGAGTATTAGCATCCACGAAGAAGACTCTATCAGGGCGTTTGTTCACATTTGGGCCTTGGTACCTTTGTGAGGATTGAAGCGTACATCTCACGCGTACAATTGTGCCGCAGGGAGTTGATTGATGTTTATGATTAAGTTGTAAGTTTTTTCTGGAAGCATTTTTTGATTTAACAGCATACAAATAGTCGAGTACAGTGATTTATAATTTTGTTTGATTTGTTAATATTTCCATTAATGTGCTGCCTGATTGTGACCTGTTCCTCAGAGGTGGAGGGAAGGGATTTTCCAGTGAGCGAAATAAAAGATCGGGATATCAATTCAATGAAGGAAGACTGGGAAGATGGTGATGCTCAAATTTTATTTCACTGCCATTCCATGACTTTTTTCCCCCCTTTCCGGACACCTTCCTCTTCCCTTGATTACGCTGCTTTGCCCATCGATCTGCCTCTTCCTTGCTTCTGCTCCCCACAATCCCTTGACTTTCCCCTTCTCTAATCTCATTCCATTTTTCCATCCTTCGTCTTTCTGTTTCCTCCTCCTTCCTTGCCATCTCCTCCTCCTTCCCCAGTGAACACCGTATTTACTTGATCCTACATTTACTTCTTTTGCTTCCTGCTATTGAGGCTCGTGGTGGCCTGCAACACAAATCGTGCACATCCACGAGACAACACCAGATTTGGTTTGACCCGGAAGCAATTGAACTTTATGAGTTGAGGCTTGGCATCCATTTTAGGTCCATCACGGTGAACACTATCCAGCTTATCCTCCGCCGCATCGAATGTCTCGGCAAAGAGATTATTCACCAGAGCCAAGCAATCTTCACCTTTCTGCTGGAGGAGACCAACGACGTTGGTCTGATGATCTGATGCACGATTGATCTCAGCACGATCAGCCATAATTTTCTCCTTCTTGGTCATCCATGTTGTAACCCCCGCCAGTTCTTCCACATTTGACTCGAGCGAGGCGATCCATTTACCTTGAGATTCGATAGATTCGTTGATGTTGGTTTCCAACGTATCAATCCGATTTCGTCAGTCCGTCTGCCCAGCACGGATCTCAGTGAGTGCTTGACGAACTGTTCGAGTTCAACGTTGGAAGAGGAGGGCGTTCCGCTCGAGGTTGAGACTTCCGCTCAAGGAGGGCGTTCCACTCGAGGTTGAGGCTTCCGCTCGAGGTTGAGGCTTCCGCTCGAGGAGGGCGTTCCGCTCGAGGTTGAGGTTTCCGCTCGAGGAGGGCGTTCCGCTCGAGGTTGAGGCTTCCACTCGAGGTTGAGGCTTCCGCTCGAGTTCGAGGCTTCCGCTCGAGGAGGGCGTTCCGCTCGAGGTTGAGACTTCCGCTTGAGGAGGGCGTTCCACTCGAGGTTGAGGCTTCCGCTCGAGGTTGAGGCTTCCGCTCGAGGAGGGCGTTCCGCTCGAGGTTGAGGTTTCCGCTCGAGGAGGGCGTTCCGCTCGAGGTTGAGGCTTCCGCTCGAGGAGGGTGGTCCTTCAAGCTACCTTTCCTCCGACTTCTTTCATTTACACCATTTTCCTCTCTATTTTCCTTTTCTCATGTTTCCCCACATTCTCATGATGACCGTCATCATCTCCATTTTGTTTCCTGGTCTCTCCTCCCCCACCACTTCCTTTATTCCTTCTGTTCCCATGTATTATTTTAACATTGTTTAACCTCTCTGCCTTCATTATCCTCATCATCGAGACCACCCCTCCATCAATTCCTGCTTCATCCCTCAATTTTTTTTTCCTTTCCTCCTTTTATCACACTCTCCCCTCCTTTTGTCACATTCTTCTTCATTGATCACATTTCAATGCAAATGTGCATTTTGTTGTCCTCCAGAGATGCAAGACCCTCGTGTATTCTTATGGGGCTTCCGGAATTTCAACAATGGGGACACCTTCTCAAAGTACGTCGCAAACACTCGCTTCTTGTCACCATTTTTGTTCGTTTCAGGTCTTTGGGAATTTGCTGGTGGGTGTGACCTGAACAATGTGATGTTTTTTTGTGTGTTTGTTTTAACTCCTCTACCCCATCCCCTTGACCCCCTTCTCCATGACAGTTTGAACAGGCAGATGAGGAAGGTGTACAAAGAACATCTGAAAAAAATAATCATGGAACAACCATCGAGGTTTGATGTACTTTTACAAAATATGTTAAACTATTTTTAGTGTTCAGTTTCGAACCAAAACCTTTGTACATTTGATGCCTCTTCGTGTTTCAGCAATTTGTACAAGTACTGAGAATCTCCCTTTCTCCATAAATCGTGATGGCCGCTGGAGACAAATGACCGATCGAGTGTCGATTGAAAGCCAGAGGTTTATTCCTCTTTTAGTTTGAATATTCCCAGCCGGTTGTTGACCACAGAAGGAAGGATGGGGGTGTGTGCGATGCACTCATCCTGTTGGTCACAATCCATGCAGCGATAGCCAGTGCGGCACCTGGTTCCTGATACCTCACGAGTGAAGGGGTTTGTAATCTGTACCCAGGTTTGTAGTTACCCTCGTGCGAAGCGATAAGTTGACGTTAAACAACTTGTTCACTTTCTGCCTTCACTGTTTATAATCGAGCAATTGCTCGATTTCAATTGAACGGTCGATTTTGAACAATGGAGAACGTTCATCGGAAGACGACACCTGCAGTTTATCAGAACGTCGGCTCTGAATTTGGAAAGTTGTATGAAACCGTGCGTGCGCACACAGGACTAAGGTATTTGTTTTAGTCTGTCCGCTTGTACGGCAGTCAAACAAAATTCAAAATCATTTCAAACAGGAAGTCTGTTTTTCGGGATGTCATAAAGGACACAAACAATAAGCATGAACAACTAATTTAATGTGTTACGTCAGGTGGTGGAAAGGCCAGCAACTGCGGTGAACTCCCGAAAAAGCTTCTTTTGTTTGTTTTGTTTTTTACTTTTAAAATCTTTATTTTATTTCGATTGAATTATTGACTTCAACACCAGAACACAAATCGCCTTGTTGGTACTTTCAAAAACCTTCAGTTTAGCAATACTTGGACACAATATTTTTCTATTTTGTGTCATCTCGACCAATTGCCTCTCTCTCTCTCTCTCTCTCTCTCTCTCTCTCTCTCTCTCTCTCTCTCTCTCTCTCTCTCTCTCTCTCTCTCTCTCTCTCTCTCTCTCTCTCTCTCTCTCTCTCTCTCTCTCTCTCTCTCTCTCTCTCTCTCTCTCTCTTTCTCTCTCTCTCTCTCTCTCTCTCTCTCTCTCTCTCTCTCTCTCTCTCTCTCTCTCTCTCTCTCTCTCTCTCCACTTAACTGTGGATCATCGACATTCAGACAAAATCGTGGCTCTTTGGAAATATAGATATGCAATAATCAAGAGTTTAAAAGACCTTCCCCATTTACTTTTTTATTAACACCATGGGGGAAGGTTTTCCGTGAACTCTCAGGTTCCCTCCACCAGCGAAGGTTATGTTCTCACCCGTAAGTCTGTCTGTCCTCTTGTTTGTTTGTCTGTGCACAGGATATCTCAAAAAGTTTTGGACAGATTCAGACGAAGCTTGGGGGACAGGTTGGGTGTGTGACCAGGAAGAATTGATTTAATTTTGGTGAAGATCCAAATCTGGATCTGAGAATTTTTAAAGTCATTCTTCACCATTGAGTGATTGGGCTGAAACCGATGTTTCGCACAATATCTCAAAAAGTTGTGGACGAGTTATGAAAAAACAAGGTGGATGAGTTGATTAGGTGACAAGAACCAGCCAATTTGATCTTGGTTCAGGTACGGATACAGCTTGGGCCTATCAAAACGTAAACTGTTCAGCCGGGTGGAGATATATGCTCTACCGAGTGCCTTTGTAGTTTAAAATTGTTTTTTGTATTGCTAAGTTGTGTACTATTTGTAAAATGCATGCTTGTTCACCACGACCCAATGGCTTCTGCAGTATGTCGGATATAAAATCCGCCATATTTACCCCACATATGCGGCGTGAAAAGTGAGGTTAAGCATTTCGTTCACTCAGTGGTGGATTAACACACGGTCACGCAGGACCCGTGCCCAGGGACCCAAGCTTCACGTGGGCCACTCCCCCGACCCCCATTGGACATAGTCCTACACCAAATGTCCAATGGGGATCGGGGGAGTGCTCGTCACACTCCACATGCTTCGATTTACCCGCCGATCACATCACGTGCCTTCTGGTCGAATGGCTTGCATTAGCGGGAACAATCGTCTGGGTGGCAGACGGGCGGTTGCTCTTTGCGGATTACGCGGTTTCACCGTGTGAGACATAATCCACGGCATTCCTGTCAGGGTACATTTAAAGATCAATGCTTTGGGCCTTGTCCAGGAAGAAGTGGCATTTTATCGGTGACTCGTTGCCTTGCTGCTGAAAGAACCCCACGGTGGTTTTAGCGGAGTATAGTTTTGTGATGGTACGTTCATGTTTCTTGCAGCCCCCCTGCTCCTCGCCTGCCGAGCAGTTTGCCAAAAGTGTGGCGTGAAGCCCGAATAAAAGAGGAACATGAGAAGAGTTTCTCATTAGGAAGGGGCAAACATCTGTAAGTTTTGAGTTTATTTTTTTTTGTTGTTGTTCATTTTTCGTTTGTTCCTGATACGTGAAACCCAAGCCGACAGAAAACTTTTTTGGAACACCACCTGCATTTTCCATCCAATCATCATGAAGCTGTTTTTTTAAATAAAAAAAACATCTCCATGGGTCGGCACACCTCCGTTGAAAATGTTGCGTCCATCGCCCAAGCGATTGTGGTTAACACTGATTTCAAATCGAATAAAGGGGAAGAAGTGAGGTCGGAAAAAATCGGGCCTCGGCCGACATTCCACAACATGGTCGAGGATGCTTCTGGATGCCCACGACTCGTTATTATTATTATTATTTATTTTAAAGGTCTTTCCAGTGCTTTTCCACCATGCTCGAGCACCCTGTTAATATCTGGATATTTTGGGGGTGAACTGCAGTGTTTAATTAGGAACCATCTTGCACTTAATGGGCTCAGAAAAAGAAGAGTCGACCTGTTGGGTAAACAACAGCATCAGGTTTGCAATCAGAATTGCAGGATGCAAACAAAGCAAGGCTTTTCCTTCCATTAATTATCAAAGCTCCTGGGTGAATTCCCCAAAGTTTGCCATTCCTGTAATCGTGCCAAGATGACTTGGTTAAAACACAAAACATCGAGCATGCCTCATGGTGGTGAGAAAGGCAGTGGTGGCGAGACGCATCGGTGGAGTAAAGAAGCAGATCGGCCGCACATCTCGAAAATGTTCATCTGAAATCGTTTTATTGCTTCGTCCGTGCCAAACACTCCTCCTTGTCCTTTCCAACCCACAGTGCTCAAATCGCTGCACACTTTGGCAAGGATTGGAGCATCAAGGCTCAGTAAGTATCACTCTGGGTGAAAGTTGGTGGAGAACATTATCTTTGGGTTTTCTTGCATGTCTGAGCAATCGTATCATTGGCAGACTTCACAAAGACTTGTGAACACCTGTAACCTCACTCCTGAGCTCCACCCCTATACCTATCGGCCAAATGGCGTCTCTGGTGTTTACCCTTTGACCATAGGCACACACATGTCACAGTGAAAGGGTACATTTCCTATTATGTTTATTCTAATTTATTAATTTGCAACAGTGTGGTACGTGACAGGTTGTATGATGGGCGACACCGACCAACTTTGTCCCACATGATTCCAAAGATGTTTCGTGCAATGATCTGGTGAAAGGTTGTTCTGCTCACCTGCATGTCATAACCATTGAGAGAATGCATTGTAAAAAAAATTAATTAATGTAAGTCTCCTTTTATTCTTGGGTGTTGGATGGGATTGTGCTGATAAGTACAGTATATCTGTGGATTTAATATTTTACTCGATCGCACACCTTGATCTGATCCCCTGGGATTGTCCGTCATCCAAGCTGTTCACCGAGGTTTAACACCTTCCTCCCCAGGGTTCCAGGTGGTCTTGCTGCCCGAACTGCGTGCATGAAGCCAAACGAAACGGGAGGAGAAGACGTTTAACTTCGGATCCTACCGGCCGTCAAGTTCCCTGGTACGAGCCGTGGGGTTCACTCGTTTTATTTCCACACGTCTTCCCATTGACCAGGTCCTTTGTCCTCCGTTGCTGGGGTGACGTCATGTTTTCCCCCTCCCATTTGATCTTGTGTGTTTTACTATTATCTGTCAAAAAAAAAATTAAACTTTTTTCTTGCATTGTTCTCCAATTGTGGAAGCTTGTGCTTGCGAGTGAAACCGAGGTTGAGGAAAACCATGTGCTCATGGATGGAAGCGTAGAACGAGTCAATATTGAATGAAAAGGTGGGAAATGTCTGTTTTAAGATGTGACAAAGAAGCGGTAGGCCAGCGAGATAGGCTCGGTCCGAGAGGGATGTGCACGGTTGCTGTAACAATGGGTCTGAATCCCGACCCAGCTAAAAATTCCCACTTTGGTGTTTCATCTCCAGGACAAGGCATTGTGTGCGTTGTCCATGTCAAGGACATTTGTTTGTGTTGTTTGAATTTAAAAGTGATCACTGTACTTGCCATGATCTTTTTCTTGCATTAAAATTTTGCAAAATAAATTTCTTTCCATCCTGAATCAAAAAAAACCTCAAAACACACACACACACACACAAACATGTATTACCGTTTTTTGTGCTTTTTAAAAAAGATCATTCAAAGAAAAAAAAAAATTTATAACAAAGCCAGAGTGGAACAAAAATGATGTGGGTCTAATAGTCCATGGGTCTAGGCCAGAAATTCCACTTGTCGGTACCATCTGAGGAAACCAATCCTAGTTATGATTTTTGAATTGGTGTATATATATATATATATATTGTTGCGAATTCGCGCCCGCCGGAGTGCGATCGGCCACGTGACTCGAATCGCGGCACGTCGCCCACAGGACGGACAATTCAGTCGTGACCCTCCGGGAACTATCGCCCGGAGCCAGTCACGGGTGGGCCTTTCGACCTCACCACAATCGTGCCATTCGGCCACCCGCGTAGGATAGGGTTGTTCGCCAAACTCGACCTACCTAAGTACCCACGCGGATGGTAAACCGGGCGATCGTACCTCGCCGCAGGTCGACTCCGGACACGAGCCGCTTGGGCGGCCCGTTCCGTACTATCGGGATAACCGAGCGGTGTTATCGTCGACCTCGACGGTTCAGATTATTTCCCGGGCGTTTTGCACCCACTACGAACCCTTAACGTGAAGCAGGATGGAGATTCAATTCGAGAAAAGACGAAGCGAAACGGGAAAACAGTTCACACAATGGACATTTATTTCCCGACACACGGAAAGCACGTATATTCAGCCA
Source organism: Eptatretus burgeri (assembly GCF_056783735.1). Lineage (NCBI taxonomy): Eukaryota > Metazoa > Chordata > Myxini > Myxiniformes > Myxinidae > Eptatretus > Eptatretus burgeri. The sequence continues at coordinate 23,626 of NW_028222103.1, forward strand.
TACAGTCAAAATGCACATATCGCAATTAAAACAACAACAAAAAACAACAACGACGCAGAGTTAATACCGACTGCGCGCACACACGGCAACACTTATACAGCTCTACTTCACAGACGGCGCCAACACACATTTACACAAAAGCAAAGAAAAGAAGCCACCCTCATAGACAAGGAGGCAGACAGGCCTGGAGGCCAAATGTGCGCGTGACCAGGAGGAGCGGCCAGGTCCGCGAGACCGGGTGGGAGGGGGGGTCCTACCCGCGTCCTCGTGACGCGTTGGCGGGCGAGCCGCAAATGTGGGCGCGCAGCTGCGCCCCTTCTCCGTGCTCCTTGGCGGGTTTCGTTGGCACGACGTTTGGGGTGGGGTGGTAACGGGGACCCCTTTTGCACTATCTCAGCGCGGGGGAAAGGGGGAATTGTTGATGCCCTGGGGGAGGGAGATGGCTGGCTGGCTTGGGTCCCGTGATGAGACGAGCGATTCTCCACACCGTAAACTCGTCACCGACCCCCGTCCTCGCCTCGGACCCGAGCTCCCTTGCTTGCAGTTCCACCGCGACTCTTCTCCGTTCCGCACTCTCCTCACCCGACCGACCCGACTCTCTTTTCCAAACTCTCCCCAGCCGACTCCAGAACCCAACTGACTTCATTCGCCTTGCGCTCGCCTTCTTATAGGCTGGCAGGAGCAGTTAATATGCAAATATTCGGAGCAGAATGACCTCGGGGGCGGAGCCACGCTCGCCCATTGGTCGGAGGAAACCTCCCCTGATCCTAGAATTTGCATTTTTTTTTTTTTTGTATACCTTGGTCGAGGCTCGTATGAGAGCGAACACACAACTCACAGCAAGGAGGCATGAGACAAGAGGGGCGGGAGTGGAAGGGACAAAACAGTGGGGAACAGACACATTAGGTGAACTGTGGAAGGGAGAGGGATGGGGATGGGACGGGGAACATGGCGAAGAAAAGATGGACATTTCAGGGACTTTCAGGAAGGAAAGCAGGAGAAATGAAGGAAGAGGGCTTGGGTGGATTATCGGGGGTAGAAAAGATCGAGGATTTGGATGGGGGAAGAAATGAAGGAAGAGGGCTTGGGTGGATTATCGGGGGTAGAAAAGATCGAGGATTTGGATGGGGGAAGATAAGAGGTGGTGGTGAACAGCTGTTTTGAAAGCCTGGAGGGAAGAATGGGAAAGAATAGAGTGAGGAAGTTTATTCCAAAGGCGGGAAAAAAGAGGAATGAAAGAGTGAAGATGAGCAGTGATTCGTGATTTTGGTAGTTTTACCAGAAGGGGGTTGTTGGCGGACCTTGAGCGCCCTGTGGAAATGTGGTGGGGACAAATCGCAGAGAGAGCAGGGGGCAAGGCTGGAGAGGAGTCGGTAGAAGACAGAAAGACCACCGACCAACCTGCGGTGATTGAGTGAGAGGCCCAAAGACTCAGCTTCATTGCGGGAGATGCCGATGATCTTAAATGCCCTGGTTTCGACAGCGTGAAGCCGAGAAAGGTGGGAGGCAGGAGCACCAGCCCAGAGGGGAGAGCAGTACTCCATCAGGCTACGGACAAAAGCTTTGTAAGTGGTCAGGAGCTCAAGAGGGCCGAGGAAGGACTTGGCACGACGGAGGATTCCCAGTCGGCGACTGGCTTTTGAGGCGAGGTTGGAAATGTGACTTTCCCAGGAAAGGTCATGGCAGATAGTGAGACCTAGAAGCTTGAAAGAAAAGACTTCTTCCAGAGGATTGTTGAGAAAGTGGATGGGGGGGTTTTGTAAACGGTCCTTTCGAAGAGACATAGTGAGAGTGTGAGATTTGTGTGGATTGAAAGACATGTTCCACGTGTTGGACCAGTTTGTGATTTTATCCAGATCTGCAGTGAGCGAAGAAGCTGCTGCTTGCCGGTCTGAGGGATGGCAGATGGTACGGCAGAGGGTGGAGTCGTCGGCAAAGAGAAATAGAGGATTTTCCAGCATATATCGACTTCACACACACGCACCTGTAGGCGGGGCCAAGCCGCCCCGAGCTCGCTAATTGGACGGAGGAAAAGTGGGCGTGTAGCGTTTGTGATCCGAATTTTCCCTTGGGAAAGGCCGCTATTTGCGCTCGCGGCTCTGTACGCTCGGCACCAAACGCTGAACGGGCCCAAAACAGCCCGACGTTCAGTGTTCACAGGTGGTGCGGAAATGGCCGCAGAAGGAGAGAGGTGAAGGTGGTGGAGGGTTTTCGGTGGTGGTTTGATGGTAATGGTGCCGTTTGGGAATGGCGGTGATGTGATGATGTGGGAGCGAGCGTAGATGGTGGCGGTGGCGTGGTTGTTGTGTGATGGCGGTTGAGACATGGTTGGTTCAAAATAAAGATAGAACAGAAAAATTGGCTAACTCAAAGCGTCGTAGCCCGGATGAATCACATAAATTCTCTCTATACAACGGGTTTGGGCTAACTCCACATGTACTTAGAGATATCTCACCTCCGGGACCTGAATGGTGGCTTGCGAATTTCCACAGCCGTAACACGATACATATATATATATATATATATATATATATATATATATATATATATATATATATATATATATATATATATATATATATATATATATATACTATATATCCAAATTTGATCGGAGAGTTGTGCCAGCATGGCAACAGAGCCAGCAGGGCATGCTGCAACAGAGGGCTGCACTGATGTGGCGGTACGGCCAGCGTAGCAGGCTGCCACAGAAGGTCGCTCCGGTGTAGTCGCATGGCCAGCTGAGTGAACTGCTTTGGAGAGTCACATTGACGTGACCGCACGGCAAGCTGAGCAAACTGCTGTAGAGGGTCGTGTTGGCGTGGCGGCACAGCCAGCGGAGCAGGCTGCTTTAAAGGGGCACACCGGTGTGGTGGCACGGCGAGCAGAGCGTGCAGCTCCAGAGGGGCGCACCAGCCTGGCCGGACGGCCAGGTGAGCGAACTGCTGCAGAGGGTCGGGCTGGCATAGCGGAACGACCAGCAGAGCAGGCTTCCACAAACAGAAACACAAACCCCTTCTCTTGGTACTTCGTACTGACTTACTCACGAAGCCTTGGAATTGCAGGAAGGTGGCAACATGGCGGATGCCACATGATGGTGCCGCATCATCGCTTGAACGCGTGCAAATGTCCCAGGTATGAATTTGTCCACCTGCACACAGAATAAAGTGTTTTACAACATTGTTTATGGGTTCAGAGACCCAACCATGCTCGAAGCTGAACTTTGTTCCCCATTTTGCGGGTGGTATGGCCATGGTAACTGGTAACGGCAGCTTAACAACAGGTGTGTGTGTGTGTGTGTGTGTGTGTGTGTGTGTGTGTGTGTGTGTGTGTGTGTGTGTGTGTGTGTGTGTGTGTGTGTGTGTGTGTGTGTGTCTGCAACGCGAGGCTCCACAGCACAAACCAGCAAACCGATAATTTATTGAAGTATGACATGTTTCACAAGCAGGGTGATTCAGTGTTCTCGTGTGAATACCTGTATGGCTCCTGATACAGGTAAATCCATGTTCAAATCCCACCCTTGTAATCCATGTAAAAGTACATCGACGTCTACTAATGTCTTTCTCCCGCATGTGATATATAGTATTGGCAAGTCCTCGACGAGTCGACGTCGAACAACGGAGAAAATAATGTTTGGTGTGTAAACGATCTATTTATTACGTATGCAAATATGGCGGATTTTCGGACTTCAACATCTTTCTCGTCCACTTTTGTTTCCAGAGTCGAGGCTCATGGAGGAGCTCGAACATAGAACGTTTTTCTGACTTTATGTCAGTTATCAGTCATCACCCTTCATTTAAACAATTTTTAATTTCTCGTTTTTTTCGCCCCCTCAACGCGTACGTATTAAATAGATGGCCCCTCGGTGCGCTGCTGATTGTTGATTGATTGTTCGTTGGTGTACTTACTTATTGTACATCGAGATAATAAAATATAAGAAACATTTGTAATATTTATGTGAAACGTAATATTAACACCTTGTTTGAAACGGATTCACACGAGACAAAGCAATCCCAGTCGTTCTTACTTTTCCAGTGGGTGCCTCAACGACAGAAGGTTCTGGAAGGAATGTCTGAGGCGCGCCGTCGACAAACACTGCATTTCATTTCCAAAGATATGTTATGAAAGGTATAAATGGAATTAAAACTAACTAAAATAATGTTAATTATCCGGTAGTTTCAAACTTATTCGCACGAAATAGCAGAACAGGGTGTGGGAAAAAAAACTCTGACGCTGCTACGGATTACACCGTCATGGCTGACAAACACAGCTTAATGTTCGTGATTCGCAGTTACTTACGGAGTAGATAATAGATCACGTATTTTTTCGTGTTCTTTTATTCAGCTCTGCGAATCGATGTAACAAGAGGTATTTTTAAAATAAATTTACCTCATCAGTTAAATATTTCCTTCCGTTGTGTGATCGAGTGTTTTTCAGTCACAAGCACATTGCTTCCATTCCCAGTGGAGTCTCGCGGCTGTATTACGTCACAATCTAAAGTGTCCTGGTGTATTATGTGTCACTGAGAACATCTCGAAAAGCGTTTTCACCACGTTCGGTTAAAATAAATAAATAAATACATTTCTCAGGCACGTTTTGAGCTCCGAAACCGATATTTGGACGTGACGGTGAACAAGTGATTTGGCTATAAAGTGTATTTTTGGTTAACTGATTAATCAATTTATCGAATTCGTGCATCGGTGAAACCCGTTTATTAACTGCACAATGCAAAGGGACAGGCTCTGCAGGCTAAGCGTCGGATCCGATGATTTTAAGTCCAACTATCACAGGAAAACGAGGATCGGATCATACTCGTGAAGAAATGCAAAGATCTCCCGGCTCGCAAACATGAGCATCGTTCAATAAATAAATAAATAAATAAATAAATAAATAAATAAATCACCTTCTCTGATGCTTCGTACGGGTTCGTCGAGATTCGACCCAACATTTGTGGAGCTCATTGTTGAGTATCTCAAATCATCCCCCATCCGAAACCATGATCTTTTCTACACCCGTTAAACCATCACCCAACTCATCCCAACATTTTGCTTCTGTATTTTATTGATAACCCTGACGTCATAGGTCACATGGCATGGCAACCATATTTGATTAAAGGGGAAAAAATTTAAACTTGGCATATGTCATCAACTCCCCATGGGGTACATCTGGTGATAGTCCAGCGGTGATCGGAGAAGCGATAGTCCAGCCATAATTGGTTGAATTGAAATCCTAATCCGAAAAAAAAAATCTGAAACTTCATGTCTCTGATCCATGACCGGATGTGAGTGAATAATTTAATTTACGACAGTTCATAACTGATGCCAACAAACTTTGTGACGTAATAGGGTGCATGGATTGGTGTTTCGGGTATATGGGCCATAATATCAGAGGGCCATGATAGTAGCGTATTCAGTTAACGATGGTTTGCTCAGAATGAGCGCGCGAGGTGAGACGATGCACTCCGTGAGTGCCATTCCAGTTTATTATTTATTATCCATTTTGTCCACCCCTTGCGTTCTCCCGTACCGCTCATCGTTACCTGCATCCCTTGTTTGTCCGTCTATCACCCCCCCCTTCTCCTGTTGTTCCTCTTGTTATGTTGCATCTTGATCCGTTCTGCATTCTAACTCTTCCATGAGCCTTGACTGTGTACACACACAAAAAAAGTTGAATAAATGAAAAGCAAGTTCATGATTCAATGAATGAACAAAGCATTTTATTGATTCAATGTTGCTCCTGCCCCTCCTGCCCAATGTGTGCATAAGTTAGCGTAACAATGCGTACACATTAAGATACCAATTTGCATAGATTAACATACCAAGTTGCAAAAATTAACAAACCAATTTGCGTAAATTAACACACCTATTTGTGTAAAATAACGTAACAAAGCATCATGTGCATCAATGGTGGTATATATCTCTCCAGGGCATATATTGAGAAGGCGTTATCTCCACATCAGAGGATTCGTCTTGGGGTGGGACCTGAGGTGTTCGGACGTGTTCTGCAGTCTCATCTTGGACAACTCTTTGAGACTGCTTTTTTTTTCATCTTCTCTTGAGCCATGAAGTGTTTTGGGGAATCAAATAATTTCTGCCCCTAATTGTGGAGTGCGGGCAGAGAGGGTGGTGGTAACAAGAATGACGAACACAAAAACAACAAAAACAAAAACAGATTCAGATGAGCACACACGATCGACGAGTGTTCCGATCCTATTTCCAAGCATGATAAATATCCTGGGTGGTAAAGAAGTGAAGGTAAGTACGAGTACACTGGGAAGCATTGACTGAAAGCAGTCCCGGTGTGATGCTTGTTCCTTCTTCTGAAAGAACAGTCAATATTAAGTTGACATAACTGGATCTTCCTTTTTGTGCACTCGAAAGGGTAGATAGAGTTCAGTCGGTTAACTGGGGGAAGAAAAGATTGTGGGTAGAGTAGAGGTGTTTTATTTTATATACATTGTCGAGGCTTGTGGAAGAGCTGGAACTAGTACACTGAACGGAATAGGACAAAATTGACAGGAGAGAGAGAGAAGGCGGGGAAACACCAACAGCGGAGATGAAGGCCGAGATAGAGGGAACGTTGGGCAAACAATGGGTGTGGGGAGGAATGGGGGGCAGGAGAGGAAGCATGGGGGTGGACAAGATGGATTCAGAAAGGAACTCACTTCCGGTTCCAGGTGGCGGCTCCTCCGCAGGGTCTCTGCTGACTTTCTCAAAAAAAAGTTTTCCGGTCGTTCTTGTCGAGTTTTAATCATTGTTTGTTACCTCCGCCACCGAAGGTGGAAGGAGGTTGTTTTCACCCATGTCTGTCTGTCTGTCTGTCTGTGCACAGGATATCGCAAAAAAGTTGTGGACGGATTCGAATGAAATTTTGTGGACGGGTTCGGTGTGTGACGAGGAAGAATTGATTCAATTTTTGGTGAAGATCCAAATCCGGAACCAGATGTGATAATTTTTTCAGTGATTCCTCACCATTGAGAGATCGGGCTCAACTAATACAGGGCGGTGCAGAGCCGACTGACACACTTCAGACCTCTTTCCTGTCTGAGAGGTGGGGTCGGAACTTTTGGGGTTGTGGGACCATTTTTCTCAGACAACGCACTGCAACTGGTGGAGGCCAACTTCCTGATGTTATCTCCCATAAATAATAAAATTGCAAACTTTGAACATAAACCTCATGTGTTTCAAATCATCGCACATCCCAATGTGGCAGTCGGCTCTGCACCACCCTGGTAAACAGCACGATATCTCAAAAGGTTGTGGACGGATTCGGATGAAACTTGGTGGACCGGTTTGCTGGGTGACCACGACGAGTTGATTCGATTTCGGTGAAGATCCAGATCCGGATCTGGATACGAGAATTTTTTTTTTTTTTACAGTGATTCTTCACCGTTGAGAGACGGAGCCAAAAACGATGTAAATCAAAAAAGTATCGGGCCTGATATGTTCTGGTGGATCAGGCGTTACGTGGCGGAGGGATGCGATTTACCGAGTGCCCTTCTAGTTCAGTCTGTCTCTGATGTTATGCTCCACTTCCACCCTTTCCCTCTCTTCAAATGGCACCACAACCAACTGTGCTCGTGAGAAGGCAGAAAACCTCAATTCTGTGTTTGCTTCCAAATCTTATCTCCCAAACCCTTCGCTCTCGATACCCATCCTTCCCTGTCGTACCTTCACCTTGGCTTTCAATTTTGATGTCGGTGTCCCTCCCGAACTCCCCGCTTCTCTTCTGTTCATTTTGTCCTATTAGCTCTTGATCCATTCATTTTACCAGCTTTTCCATGAGCCTCAACTATGTACACAAAACAAAGGTGTCAAGATAACGCAATATCATCACGGCTGTGAAATTTGTGCAAATTGCGAACTTCCGGCGGTCTCACTGGCATAAACTTGTTATCATGGACGTCACATGTATGTGGTGCTTACAGGTGTGGGGACCAGTACGGTGAGCACCAGGTACAATCATATCAGGAGGCTCACACAAGGCATTAACGCGCTCAATCTCAGATGTAAACGCATCAATGGTTTGCCATGCACAGGTCCTTGATGTCGTCAGCCATGAATCTTTTCAAGTAGGACTCACGATCAGCCGTGGTTGGGGTTGACAGATTCTGTCTGTGCAAACACCTTCTGTGGAGTCCGTCTTTAAAATTCTCCAAACCACTGACCCCAAATAAGAACAGCGTCGGGAGGGGAAAGGGTCTGTACATCCCCGAGCACAAACAACAGAGCTTCGATTACTCCAACTAAGTAGAACGACACTCGGTGGAATGTATACCTCCTCAAGGTGAAACAGTTTACGTCTTGTATCCCACTGATAGGCCGGATCTGGATTCGGACCTTCACCAAAATCGATTCGGCTTGTTCTTGTCACCGAACCAACTCATCCACCAAGTTTCGTCCGAATCCGTCCACAACGTTTTCAGACATCCTGTTCACAGACAAACGAACACAAGTGAAAACTCGAAGGGGAGCACTCGGTAGAGTGCAAAACCTCCGCCGCCAAGACTGCGACGTCACTCAAGTGAACCTGATATCCCATTCATTCAATTTGACGTCAACAGTGCTCACAGAGTTAGAGTTTGCAACTTTCCCTTTTACTTTTACATACTCAATTCATTCGTCATAACTAGATTCCTTGAGACAGAAATTGATTTTACGTGGGTATATCCACCTGAAGTTCCAAAATCAGCCGCAATTATAATTTTGGCAAGTTTTTTGTTGGAAATCACTGACAACATGCAGAAATGCAAAAAAAAAAAATCGAAATTTTGTTGAAAAAAAAGTTGCAAATTTTTTTTCTCCAACAATTTTTTTTTTTGGGGCGGGGGGGGGGGTGGAAATCACTTAAAACATGTAGAAATAAAAAAAAGAAAAATCAAATTTTTTTTCAAAATGGCCGCCATAGCGGCCATATTGGAGTTTGGACCCCAAGTCCAAAATCTAATGGCATGATCCTTGGACCATACCGAATACCCCCACCAAGTTTCGTCGAAATCCGTCGAGGAGTTTTTCCGTAATACTGTTCACAAACACACAAACAAACAAACAGAAAGGGGTTAAAACAGTAACCTCCGATCTTCGATGGCGGAGGTTAACAAAACCTCCGTGCACCTTCAGAGGTGGAGGGAACAAGCGTTCGACTTGATTGGCAGTCAACGTGAGGCTTGGTTGGTTGGTTGGTTGGTTGGTTGGTTGGTTGGTTAGTTGGTTGGTTGCATCACTAGGAAGTTAAATTGACTTCACAAAGTATAGTTTTATACCGGAACAAGAGACCCGAGCTCGTTTCAAACTCACGCCTTCTTGCAGCTGTTCTTTGAGATCAGCTTGATGAGGAAGGTTGGGCTTTTGCTCCTCTTCCCGATTTTCCTCCTCTTCCCATTCCTGGGTCTGCAACGACACGTACACAAGATCGATCAAAAGGATTCCCGGAAAAGAGTCAAACTCCCTCCCGCTCCCCCTGCCCACTTCCCTCCCAACAGAACCGCTTCGTTCTAGCAATCTAGCCCAACCGTCTTCCTCAGGCCCAGAGGCGTCTGGCAGGCCTAGAGACGACTAGCAGGCCTAGCCGCGACTGGCAGGCCAAGAGGCGACTGGCAGGCCTAGAGGCGACTGGCAGGCCTTGAGGCGACTGGCAGGCCTAGAGACGACTAGCAGGCCTTGAGGCGACTGGCAGGCCTAGAGACGACTGGCAGGCCTAGAGGCGACTGGCAGGCCTCGAGGCGACTGGCAGGCGTAGAGGCAACTGGCAGGCCCAGAGACGACTGGCAGGCCAAGAGGCGACTGGCAGGCCTAGAGGCGACTGGCAGGCCTTGAGACGACTGGCAGGCCTAGATGAGACTGGCAGGCCTTGAGGCGACTGGCAGGCCAAGAGGCGACTGGCAGGCCTTGAGGTGACTGGCTGGCCTAGAGACGACTGGCATGCCTTGAGGCGACTGGCAGGCCTAGAGACGACTGGCAGGCCTAGAGGCGACTGGCAGGCCTCGAGGCGACTGGCAGGCGTAGAGGCAACTGGCAGGCCCAGAGACGACTGGCAGGCCAAGAGGCGACTGGCAGGCCTAGAGGCGACTGGCAGGCCTAGAGACGACTGGCAGGCCTTGAGGCGACTGGCAGGCCTAGAGACGACTGGCGGGCCTTGAGGCGACTGGCAGGCCTAGAGACGACTGGCAGGCCTAGAGACGACTGGCAGGCCGAGAGACGACTGGCAGGCCCAGAGACGACTGGCAGGCCAAGAGGTGACTGGCAGGCCTAGAGGAGACTGGCAGGCCTTGAGGCGACTGGCAGGCCCAGAGACGACTGGCAGGCCAAGAGGCGACTGGCAGGCCAAGAGGCGACTGGCAGGCCTAGAGGCGACTGGTATGCCTAGAGGCGACTGACAGGCCTAGCCTCGACTGGCAGGCCTGGAAGCGATTGGCAAGCCTAGAGGCGATTGGCAAGCCTAGAGGCGACTGGCAGGCCTCGAGGCGACTGGCAGGCTGAGCCACGTCTGCATGTGATGAGGTAAATGAGGCAGAAGATGAGGAGAACCTCGTCGAATTGCGCGTCGTCCACAGCAGCAAACGGCGACACGTGTTCCTTATCTCCAGACATGGCTCTTTGCACCGCAAATCCAACCGTGAGGCCACTTGAGAGGAGAGTGGAGAGATGACGCAGTGTGGGCGGGGTTTCCGTGTGACGCAGTGTGGGCGGGGTTTCCGTGTGACGCAGTGTGGGCGGGGTTTCCGTGTGACGCAGTGTGGGCGGGGTTTCCGTGTGACGCAGTGTGGGCGGGGTTTCCGTGTTACGCTCAGGGTAAATGGAGGGGGTGGGTGTGGTCGAAGATCTGAAGGGGCGTGGTTATCTCTCGTGTATTAGAATTATCCAATCACAGGACTGTCCGCCTTATATTAGTTCTGGATTGTATTTCTCTGCAATGAAGTGAGGCGGTGTATTGTTTGTGGATTAGTCACGCTGTTTGCATCTCACTTCAACCCTTGAGGATAGGCTAATGGGGTTTTGCCCCTGTGCCATTATTACTTGGCAAAAACTTTTGTTTTTTGCCAAGTATGTTGGTCTGCAGTATTTGTCTCTCCGTTTGTCTGTCTGTTTGTCTATTTGTTTGTCACTGCTTTTGGCCACAGTTTTCAAACAATGGTTCTGAATCTTCTTTGCGCAGCAGGTGATCGGCCCAAGGACAGCAACGCTTAATTTTCGTGAACATCCGAATCCGGATCTGGATCTGAGAATTTTTCAAGTGATTCTTATATACAGCACAATATCTCAAAAGGTTATGGATGGATTCACACGAAACTTGGTGGACGGGTTCAGAGTGCCACGAGGAATAACTGATCTGATTTTGGTGAAGATCCGAACCCAGATCTGAATACGAGAATTATTTAATTTTTTTTACTGATTCTTCCCTGCCCCTTCTCGTCTGGTCCACACATGAAGCTGGTGCACTCACTGTGGTGCACTCTTATTCCCATCCCTCGATACAGATCATTATCATACACCAAGCGACCACCACCACCACCACCACTAAAACTACGACCACAGAAACCTTGCGGGGTTGGCCCGGGGATTGTTTTTGGCCCCTTTTTCAGAACCGAACAGGCACACCTAACCTGTCCGCAAGGTTCGTGAGAATCCGTGGACAAGTTTTTGAGATATCCTGCTCACGGATAGACGGCGGTGAAAACATAACCTCCGTCCACCATTGGTTACGGCCGGATTCGGACCAAACTTGGTGGACAGGTTGGGTGCATGATGAGGCCGAATTGATTTGAGAATGGTGAAGACCCGGTTGCAGATCCGAGAATTTTTTAAATTTTATAAAGTGATTCTTCACCAGAGAGACAGGGACAAAAACGAGATATCTCATGACATCTCAAAAAGGTTGTGGACGAGTTGTGATGAAACTTGGTGGTGAGTTGGTTCGGTGACAAGAACAAGCCAATTCGATTTCGGTTCAGGTCCGAATCCAGATCCGACCGATTAGTGGATACAAAACGTGAACTGTTCACGTGGTGGAGGTACTGAATGTGCCCTACCGAGTGCTGTTGTGATTTCATGATGGGTTGAAGTGCTCTCCTGTGAGTCTTGAGTAATTTGTGTGTCAGATGTCTCTGAAGAAGTAAGTCACAGCATTAGTGGTCCAGGTGCTGATCAGAACCCCACAGGTGTGTTCACTGTCAACCCGGTAACAGGAACACTCTCTGTGATGCGTGATCTGGATCGGGAAACAATTCCACAACACAATACAAGGTAAACTTGGGAAGGCTGTTGGGATCGCAGGTGTGGTCCATGATGAAGGTGTAGTCGCTCACATTGAGAAGTCACATGGTGGCATTGGGGTTGAGGTAGGAGGGCTCCGTGGGGAGCTTTGTTGGATGAGGTGTTTACACTGTTTTTTGGTTGGGGGGGGGAGGGGGTAAAGGCAGGGATGAAGATGATTGTCAGGTTCGGAATGAACAAACACCAACAACATTGATGAGACAGCTCGAGTGGGAGGTTAGGAGTAACGAGACCCTCTCACTGACATCACAACCACCACACAGGTGTGTAATCACCTTGCAGGTTCCTGTGTTTCCTCCCCTGTACAAGCTTGCGTGCTGTGCTCTCGACCGCCCCGCAAGCGATTCGCTCTTTTCGTTTGATCCGACAGTGAAACAGATGTTCGTTCATTTGCTCATCCCATTGTGTCTGATGAAATGTCCCTGACTGAGTCTGTTCATCAATTCAGTGTTTCCCAATCTTCTTCTTCATGGTCTAGCTGCCCCCTGTAGGTTTGGGTAGGAATTTTTAATTCAGCCACGATGCTGGCGATTGCTCGCCCACTCTCTGTGAAGGACACTGTGGGGATCTTTAACGTCTATCAAGTAATCAACTAATGCTGGAAGACAGGACGCACAGTTTAACGTCCATCGGAGGGGCGACACACACATTGATGATTCACCCAGCCAGTGAAACACCACGATGACGTCCTGCAGCTGGGTCGGGATTCAAACCCAGGCCAGACAGCTTCGAGACGACTGTGCGAACCTCGAGGTCATCCTGCCAGAGGTGGTATGGTCACGCACTGTTAATCAACAAACTGAGATTCCATGTTGTGTTTATACAAATGAATTTTGGAACCATTGACCATCACGTTCTGTGGACCCTATTATTTAATTACATTGTGTTAGGAAAACAAAATTGTGTTTTCCTATGTTGTGGTGTTTATCGCTTTGCGTATTGATCTGCTGCGTGAAATAAAGTCGTTCCTGGCCCGCCATTTCCCGTGCATGTCTTGATTTTCTCGAGCTCCACTTGATCCGATTGCGTACGAAATAATCTTCACTGGACATTTTGACAGAATTATTTTGGCCATGAGCTCCAATTGTCAAATATGAAATCAGTGTGAGGAGGGGTGGGGGAGTGAGTAAGAGTGGGTGGAGAGGAAAAGTGGGGCAAGGGAAGATCGCGTGAGAGGAGGGCCCATCCAGAAATAAGCACTGTCCAGACAGGTGTGGAGATAACCACTGTTCAGACACATGCGGAGATAACCACCATTCAAATACGTTCAGAGACAGTAAAACAGAGCAGTGGGTGGGGGAGTGAGAGAGAGAGAGAGAGAGAGAGAGAGAGAGAGAGAGAGAGAGAGAGAGAGAGAGAGAGAGAGAGAGAGAGAGAGAGAGAGAGAGAGAGAGGAAAGAGATGGGAATGGGAGGGGGAGAGTGGAGGGAAGGAAAGGGAAGGGGAGAGAGGGAGGCGATTCCGGCAGATGTGACATCCAGTTTAACGGCACACATATTGGTGAATCACGCTGCCTTCAGATACATTTGGTGCTGACGTGGATTTTTTAAACCCACCTTATTGTGATCGTTGTCCTCCTGAAGGATTCCAACTGGCTGATTGTGGAATCCTATTTGACTTCAGGCAGAGTTTAACGCTTGGCCGATTTGGTTATAAAATCCTACATAAAACCCTATCGACACTGATAAAACTGATGTCCACACAAGTCCTTCCTTGTGAAAAAATTTATTTTCTAATTATCCACCATACACTTCTCACCCTCATACAATCAACAAAAGAATCCCCATTGATTGCAATATTTTTGGTTCTATTTCATTTATTCTTACTTTAGTTAACAGTTAGACAAACCCGATTCAATTCACTTCCACATTACATCAGAGTTTTATTCTAACTTGGTACTTGGTCAGTTCCAAGGAGTACAAGCCACTGAGATTCTAATACTTTCTCAGGTACTTGCACTGAAACAATTTTACATTTCAAAGCATTTTATACTTTCTTGAGAGAGGTTGGGGGCTATTCACCCAGAATGCAGACGTGTCCTTAAGACGAGAATCCACTTCGTACATTTCGAGGCAAAGGTTCGTTTATCAGCTCGGTCACTCTGCTCCAGAACAACACATTTCTTATCATTTAGGGCAAAAATCTTTTGGCCAGAAAAGACAGTCAATTCAACTTGTAACATAACAGTTACATTTTCTTAAACTCCATTTATTACAATTTAGAATACATTAATGTAAATTTTTCCCCCACAGTGCCTACATTTAAAATTCAACACTTTATTCACTGCTTGCCTTACGGAGGTTACAATGAAATGCTCCACAGAGGCCATGTTGCTTTTGAAAAGGATTCTGCGAATCGACGAAAAGCATAACAACGAAAAATTTATTCCAAAAGCCGAGAACACGGCGTACTGTAGAATGTTTTTTGAGGGATTTTTTTGTTTTTAGAAAAAGTATTTCCTATTATAATGCAAAGTTCCATCAGCCAACGAAACATGTGCAGTTTGCTTATCCATCAAGTTCTCTTTGATTCAAATCATTTGAGATGTATTTGATCTGAACTGTATTCAAAAAAACCTGAGATATGAGGACTTCAACAGATAAGAGATTTATTTCATGTTAAACAAAGTTCTTTTCCTTGAATTAAAAAAAAGTAAACTCTTCAAGGATGGGCTAAAAGCATGGAACGTGATGAAACAATGTGGCGCAGCACAATTGAAATGAAACCATGTAACAATGTGTATTATAACAATGTGAAACACAATAAAGGCAAAAAACATTTTCAAAGGTGAAAATATGGGAGTTCAGCAGCAGGTCTGTCTTGTGTCATAAAACAATGCTAAACGCATGCGCAGGCAGTTCAAAAGATGAAATATAAACTTACAAAAAATCAAAAACATGAGTTCCTTCGTTATTTAAAGTTGAGCATAATATAAATGGTGAAATAACACTTTCAATTAAACATTTTAAAAACTTGAGGTGAAATATAAGTGGTGAAATAACACTTTCCATGAAACATTTTTTAACTTGAGAAGAAATATAAATGGTAAAATAACACTTTCAATTCAACATTTTAACTTGAGAAGAAATATAAATGGTGAAATAACTCTTTCAATGAAACATTTTTTAACTTGAGATGAAATATAAATGGTAAAATAACACTTTCAATTAAACATTTTAAAAACTTGAAATGAAATATAAATGGTGAAATAACTTTCAATTAAACATTTTTAAAACTTGAAAAGAAAAATAAATGGTGAACTAACATTCAATAAAACATTTTAAAAACTTGAAATTAAATATATATGGTGAAATAACTTTCAAATCAACATTTATTAACTTGAGATGAAATATAAATGGTGAAATAACTTTAAATTAAACATTTTTAAAACTTGAGATGAAGAACAACAAAACAACAATTTTTTATTTTTTTTTAACATAAAGACAAACATGAGCTGCTGATTCATTAACAGAACTGAATTTGCTTGGTGATTACAGGAGCAATTTCAGTTTGAACGAGGAAATGTGCAAGTGCAAGGAAATGAATATGCCAGCTGTCCTGGCATGCACCATTGTGGCATGATTATACCCTGGCTTGGCACAGAGAAGCAAGGACGGTTGAAGGCAACAGGTATTGCAACAGCGAAAGGGCGACAAGGGTACCCTTGGATAGAGGCACTGGAATACGTGGAGATGGTCTGGTAAGCGGGAGCTGTGGCTGATATCATGTTCTGTTGGTTATTTATTCCTGGAGGGAGAGGGTGCAGGGATATAATTGTATTAGGTCAGAACAACATGAACATAAATTGTCACAAACTGATGTAAGTCAAGGTATTCAAGGCTTTTGATACACTAGGTTTACCAACTGACCTGCAATGTCCAAAGAGGATACCTGCTGCCTGGTTCAAAGAAACCAGGATACCCCAACACACCTCATAAATGTACATATATATATACACACATATAAACACACAGCATTACCCCGGTTTACGACACCCCTTTTTACGTCGTTTCACAAACACAGGAGGTCAGGTCAGGTATGGGAGCATGCACTTGAGCATGCGTGTCGCTGCGTCCGCTTTCTGCCGGGACTCCATATGGCCATCCTCCAGGCAGATGCCTGGCCCATCCCCATCTCCTTGAGATGCCGACCAACCTGCCGCAACCACGAGGCACGTGGTCGGCCCATTTGCCTCCTCCATATGTCCGTACAGCCGCAGCTGACGGACGATGCAGGTAACAAATCTCATTTGAGTCTCTCTCAGCAACCGCTCGTTGGACACAAAGTCCGACCAGCAATAGCCAAGGATTCTCCGAAGAGACCTGGTTACAAAGAAATTAAGTCTCTGTCTCAGGTCAGAGTCCAAGTCTCACATCCGTAGAGCAAGACTGGAAGCACCAAGAACCTGAAGACACGGACTTTCATCCTCCCACACAGGTACCGAAAGGAGGACTTTCATTGTCCTGCACAGGGATTCCTCTGTCAAGAACCCACCACCCTCCGCTCTCACTACAGTACACCGAGGGACGGGCTTGGAAGAACGCAATTCCCCTTTAAGCAGGATGAGAATCACTTGACCACAGGTGATATTCTACCCCCTCATCTTGGGATAAAATGGTCCAAAAAAATATTTAATGATCATCGGTCACGTGATTCGGCAGCCATATTGTTTAAAAAACAAAATCTTCAAAAATCTTCTTCTCTGAAGTGGCTGAATAGATCGAGGTAAAACTTTACACGTATGGCCGCCTATCCATGAGGAACAAGGACAAATATGTCCAAGAGCAGCGTCCTTAAGGTTTTGTCAGCTAAAAAAAAAAAAAAAAAAACTTCCGATATTTCGTCATGTGCCGTGATTAAGCCAATAGTGAGACCCGTCATAGTGTATTTACGTATTTACGAAATATCGTGAATTTACGAAATAAATAATGTATTTACGAAATTACAATATATTAAATGGAATAATCTTTAAATAGTAACGTGAACTTTTCGAAACTTTAAAGCAAATGTCCGAATATATTGAAAAGTTCATGATCGACGCTCTCAAAAGGCACCCTTAATGCGAGGATGTGTACAAGTGCTTAGTATTTAAGGAGATCCGGATCGTGTATATAAAGGAGCCGCGTCCTAATATGAAGGTTTTGTCTTCACAAGAAGAACAAGAAGAACAGTAACAAGAGGAAGAACAACAACAATGCCGAGCTCTCTATGAGCAGTGCTTGCTACGCGAGACGCTGCTAACAAAAGGTTTACACATATTACGTCATAAGTCACAAGATTTGGCAGCCATATTGGATTCTTCGAAAACCTATGAAAAATTCTTCTCCAGAACGGCTGGACAGATCGAGGGGAGACTTCACACCAATGTTCCTCAAATCTTGGGTGGACAAGTTTGTTCTGGAATTATTGAGAGGTCACATGGTTTGGCAGCCATATTGGATTTAAAAAAAATTAAATGTTTTCTCTGCAACCGCTTAATCAATTGACCTGAAACTTCACATTGATGATCCGGTAGTGGTGGGGAATACATGTTTTAAATTTAAACTTGATCGGCAGCTGATGGTCTGGCAGCCAGAATTATTAAATTTTTTGATCTGGGTTATTTTTTTATTTTATGTTTGTATTTTTTTTATTAATAAGGCTCACTTGGCTGTGATTGGATGGGTTTGAGGCTAGAGGAGTAGCAGCTGAAATGTGAATCCCATCCATGTTCCTCCTGATGACTTCATCTTTGATTGTTCCTCCTGATCACCAAATTCAATTGAATAATAAAAAAACGTCATGGGTCAGGATCAGGTGTCCGATCAAAGCGGGGTTGCGTCAAAGCAGGACATCTTGGTACCCGGTAATCACAGCAGCAGTTATAAAGTGGCAGTTCTAATTAGTCTCTGATTAATTACGTAACACACCAGCACACAAACATCACATAAAACAAGTCCTGGAGAGGGTCTGCAATCTCTGATTGCTCTTTTTCTTGTCTATTTGCTCCTGTCCAGTATTCTAGCTTGATAAAGCTTCAGAACGCTTTAGTGTTATTTCTGCATTGATGAAAGATGTATTTGTAATAATACAAATTGTACTCCGACAAAGGCTGAATGAGAACCTGTCTCATTTATAATGAATCATCAATAATGACTCAAAATAAAACCTTGTTTCCCCCTCTCCCTTCCTGTTTGTTGATGCACTTGCATTTTGTGTCTAACTGTAGCCCCCACCACCAGTATGTTGTCTTTTTTTTCTGTCACCTTGCTCTTCCATGGGTCTATCCCCAGGCAAAAAGGCTACAGTTAGAATTATAGTATATGAGAGTAGTACTGTCATATACTATAGTTGGTAACAGGTCATACTGCAGTAATCTGCAGATAATTACAACAGAAAGGATTTTTTTGCCTGGGATGTTTTCAACAGCAAAGGCAAACTCAATTTCTTTGTTACAAATGGCAAACATTTGAAGGAGTATTTTACTTGATATTACCAAGTTTGTTTAAAACGTTCTGTGCGGCAAGTTCTTTCGCTCCATCAAGCACTGAGCAAACCTCATTTGTATCGAAAATTCCTCCAGGGACGCCATTCATGTATACCTGCAAAAAGCCAAACCAGTGAGGGGTCCGTTGTTGAAAAGGAGCTCAAACACCGCACAAAGTCGTAAATCACTGAGTAACAAGTATCACGCAATGTTGAGCAGAAATAAATGGCACTCTCACCGTGTAACCGTATAGCTGCTGTCCGGCAGAACCTGTTGAGCGAAAAGGTGAGTATAAGGGAGGAGGGAAACCATGATGAGCACACCACAGCTCCAAGCGCACTGTGGCCGTATGTGCGCCTGCCAAGTCGATTTCCTGATGTGACATAGACGTCTCTTCGGCATTCGGGTCACGCCAGAATGCTTCACCCAAATACGCAGCCAAGCGCCGTGTCACTCCAGGAGCACCGCTCGCACTATCCAGTCTTGCTAGTGACTGGTTCATTAAAGGACGAGGCATCACGTGGTCCACCATTCTGGAATGTGTTTGAGGAACCTCAGGTTCTCTGTGTGCGTCATGATCGTTCATAACTTCACCACCATCAGCTGCATGTTGGGAGAATGCAGGTCTGGCCAAACTCACATCCACCTGGAATTCCACACCACAATAAAACCAAATCAAATGGGCTTAATGTCACTGTAGTAGACATATCCAGTCAGAATTGTCTGAGAGCATCCAGGAACAACTCGGCTTTGTGAATTCAGAATGGGCCACTCAACTATTTCCACAAACCATGACACTGATCGTCACTTGCACAGCAATCCAGAGCTCACTTCTGGGAATCAAATCCACAGCAAGTAAGGGCAATGCAACAAGGCTTTATTCACTCCACCACCAAACCCACTCATTTGCAATCGTATCTAATTTTTTTTTTTTTTTTAATGTTGAAGGCTACAGGCACGGACTGAATCGTCCTCATCGAGGCCAAGCCTTAAATAAAAGAACTGCATGAACAGAAAAGTGAGAAAAGAGAGAATAGTCTGAGAGATTTTCAGAAAGACAAAAATGCTTCTCCTCTTACAGGAGCTCCCATAAAGGAATGGTTATCTACTTATGTTCATTGTTGGAGAGTACTGTTGGACCCCAGTACACACACCTTCAAAAACAAACAATACCTGCACAAACAATAAGGAAGTGAACTTCATGGACAAGTACCCATGCATATCACGACGGTTGTCTTGTTCCAGGGAACGAACGGCCTATACCTGTACTCCGTCCAGCCATGAACGATGGAGTGAGTTTTGTGCTCTCAGAGCATCCTCTCGTCGTTTGAAGTCCACGACTGCAAGGTTGCCGATTTTTGTGATCTTGTCGATTGCCCCGGCATGTGCGTGATCACCTCCTGCCCCATTGTAAAGAGCTCTCTGCAACGCTGAGCGAAGCCCTTGCTCCGACGTTGCAGGTGACAAGTTCTTCACATTTAAGGTTCGCCCATCAGACACCACTGGGTTAACCTCGCTCTCTGGGATGGCCCAGTCGACCTGTATTGGGCACCCCCAGAGATGAAAGGATCCTTTTTGGGGAAGGAGAAAAGTCAGGTGTCAATTAAAACAGTGAAACAATTATAGCTAATAAATAATACAACTGACGGTGTCAAGTATTGTGAAACCTTGGGTCATGAAATCTAAGTCGAGTGGAGCACCTGTCTGGGCGAAGCAATTTCTCTCCATGTTGCATCTTAAAAAAAACAACTTTAAACCCCATATTACTCAACACTTATAAAACCTCATGTGATGGAGACAGCAGTTCCAATAGAACTTCCACACACCCGGCAGTAACTTTCTGCGTGCCAAGAATGCTGATCGGTGGGAATCGTACTGCACATAAGCAAAGCCACGGTTGCGATTTGCAGGTGCCATCCCCACGGCTGGAGAAACAATCGCATCTTTTATGCCACTTGTCACCTTCTTCAACTCCTCCAGGATTTCCTCTTGACTTTTATCCTACATGGTGAGGCAAAAATGAGCATTGCAGTGATTTTGGAGAGTGAAACATACAACAACCCATCAAACAAACGGTTCAGTGATTTTGTGTGTTAACGCACCCGGGGTAGTCCTCCGATGAAAAGACGGCAGTTGTCATTGCTGATACAAACAACGAGTGGGCGGCCCGGTCGCAGTTCATGGTGGTTGAGCAGATCAACGGCAGCCTTGGAATCCTGTGAAATTGGACATGCCACAAGGTGAAAAGGTGGCTGTGATAAATCTTTGATAATATGACTATAAAAATGACAGTCAATTGTATTAACAGTTCCAAAAAATAATATTGAAAACAATCAATCAATTCCGAAATACGATAAGAAGACTTTAAGAGTAACACATTGAAAGGACTGTGAAGGGTAAACAACCTGCTCAATTTAAGCGATAAATAGCAAACATGAAATCACGTGACAGGTACTCACCTGTAAGTAGATGAGTAAAAGTTAAAAAGAAATTCTGTGAAGAGTTGAGGCTCGTTAATGAGCTAGAACAGAGAACGGATTAGGACGCAACAGAACAAAAGTACAGCAGAAGAAGAGGGGGAAACACACAATGGCAGGGTTGAGGGAGAAAATGGAGAGACACTTCGAAGATGAGGGATGTGAGGAAGAATTAGGACGAGGGGAGGACACGGGGGTGGACAAGATGAAAACTGAAGCAAACTGTCGGGAAGGAAAAAATGTAAGTTGGAAAGAGGTGGGCTTGGGAGAGTTGATGGGGCAGAAAAGATCATAGTTTTGGATGGGGGATGATCTGAGGTGGTGGCGAATAGCTGTACCGTATTGAAAACCTGGAAAAACAAATGAGTCTGAAGAGAATGTGGAAGTTTATTTCACAGTCAGGAGAAAAGAGGAACGAATGAGTGGAGGTAAGCAGTGAATCTGGATTTTGGGAGTTTTACCAGGAGGGATTGTAAGTAAACCTTGTGCGTCCTGCAGAAACCTGGGGGGAGGAGGAGGAGGGACAAAGCGTAGAAAGAGCAGAGGGTGAAAGACCAGAAAGGAGGTGGTAGAAGACAGAGAGACCACCCACCTGTCTCTGATTTGAAAGTGAAAGGCCCATCGACTCAGCTTCATCACAGGAGGTTCCAATGATCTTGGAGGCCTCCATTTCCACGGTATCAAGCTCAGCAACGTGTGAGGCAGGGGCACCAGACAAAAGACGAGCAGTACTCCTTCAAAAGGCCTTGTACCAGTCGGTTGATAAGAGTTCAGGTGTGCCAAGGAAGGACTTTGCATGACGGAGGATGCCCAGTCGGCGACTGGCTTCGGAGGCTAATTTTGGAGTGTGGTTTGCCCAAGAAAGATCATAGTGACACCCAAATGTTTGAGTGACTGAACTTCTTCCATAAAATTGTGAAAAAAGTAGACGGGAGGGCTTGCCAGATGGTCCTTTCAGAGACAGGCAGTGAGTGTGTGGGATTTCTCAGGATTGATAAACATATTCCAAGTGTTCCGATTATATCATGGTTTGCAGAGAAGGAAACAGCTGCTGCCATCAGGAGCGTGGAGTCATCAGGAAAAAGATAAGGAGGATTTTTTAGAGAGTCTGAGAGATCGTTGATGAAGATTATGAAGAGGACAGGGCCCAGAACACTGCAATGTAGACCTCCAGCCTTGACAGAGGGATCAAGTTGAGAGCCACATGTTGGCTACGAGAATGGAGGAAGTCAAGAAACCATGTGTGGAGTTGGCCTTGCATCTCATAGGCCGAGAGTTTGGGAGAGCAGGGAGGGGTGCCAGACTGTATCAAATGCTTGAGATATGTCTATAGTGATGGCCCTGATCTCTGTCTGACATTGAGGGACTCCATCCATTATTGGGAGAGCAGAAGCAGCATGCCCAAGGTAGAGCGACCTGGTCTGAATCCAAGCTGATGGTCAGAAATCTGATGTCTAATGCGATTCTGGATTCCATGACCTTGTTGATGATTTCAAGTCAACTGATGGGTCTGCAGTTCAGGGGATTGTTGCTTGTACTTTGTTCATGTAATTCTGTGATGTTGGCCGACTTCCAAGCAGACGGAAGATGACCTCGGTCAAATGATTCAGTGAACCGAGCAGAAAAAGGATGTGCAAGAGCATTGCCTCTCGTATTTTGCTTTGCTTGATGCACCTGCTTTACTCGAGGGTGTGTTAGTTACACACATGAGACAAATAAAATCCTCTGTATAAACCTTGTTGAAGTGAAACTGCTTTGGAAACCACAACTTTCAGGAACTGAAATATTTGGCTTCGCTTTACAAATACACGGATAAAATGTCACTCCAAATTTTGAGCCGATTTCACTCTTTGATTTGTTTTCACCCTCTGATGGACAGGACAAAGCACGGAAGGAGTGGGGAGGGTGCAATACCAGAAAGGAGGCAGTGTTAATACCGCGATTGAAGCAGCTACTTCATGTCATGGCTCATCACAGTCGCCTGTCCAACTCATTATCCTGTGAGATATGAGGAAAACATATATGGCCAGAAGCATGTTAATTGTGCCAATAAAAGACACCAAACCAATTAACTTCTTCCTGGTGCATATACACACATTGTTAACAGTAAATAAAGACCTATATAATGACATTGGTTTAAGCGTTGCTTGAGAGAATACCACGTCGTTATTTAGGAGTGTAAGGCAACAGAGCGCTGCCTACCTTCACAAGGCCCATGACGCCTATCGGCATCATTTCAACTGTCGCTTTGGTCGTTTTACACTTTAGGGAAAACTTATAGGGAGGTCATGGTAATTGT
Organism: Eptatretus burgeri; assembly: GCF_056783735.1. NCBI lineage: Eukaryota > Metazoa > Chordata > Myxini > Myxiniformes > Myxinidae > Eptatretus > Eptatretus burgeri. The sequence continues at coordinate 47,140 of NW_028222103.1, forward strand.
GAATATGACAGCTTCAAATGTATTGTTGCAGTTCTGCAAAGCCGGCACTCCCTCCGAGGCAATGACATGCAACATATAGCAGTCCCGAGACAGTTATTTAATTGGTATTTGTTTTAGATAGCCCTTCCCTTATGTCTAGTGGGTTTTTGGGTCATATGCGTTGCATGGGGCTTCAGGTAGGTCTTTATCCACATCTTTTACCTCGTGCATACATGCAAACAGCTTATTAGCATATGCCACCAAAACCTCATTCAAACTTCGTACCATTCACCAATGCCACATCACCTCAGACCTTAGCCATACTTGAACCTCAACGCTATGACCAGGAGTCCACATAACTGGTACTCAGATCCTCCTGTACTGTGATTTCAAAATTTAAGTGCACAAAATGAAGTTTATAAATGATAACGTTGTAATTTGTAAGTTATATAAAAGCAACCTGATCATTGGGTGGATCACTGGCACATTTATTATGGCCAAGCCGATAAAACATTTACACGCACAAATAGTCAAACACGTAAGAGCCGTCTTCTCACACGTTCTCCCTCTCATCTGCTGTGGACGCATAAGAGCGATCGGCGAGGGCAAGTCCCAAACAACCGTTCTTTTCAGAGCAACCCCACAGAAATGAACTTCTTTACATTTTAATTTTCTGCACCTCACCGCAACCCTCATCACACCTCCTCCGGCCATGCACCATTAGACACCCACAGTTTTCTTCCCTCCTTTGCAACTGGGTTGCGTTGGTCCATCGTCGACCGCGCCTGGTAACAAAGAGGTCGCTAACCACATCAAACTTTCTTTCTTGCTCTTTAACTTTCCATAGTGGATGTTTCTGATGGCGCCTGTCTTGTATCGAAGAAGTTAAGTTTGTAAGTTCCTTATATCGGTATAGTTCAACATGATTCTTCATCAGGTTGAAATTGGGAATGGAGTCAGGCAAGCTGTCCAACCATTGGGTGGAACGGAATGTTGCACACAGAAGGATGGACAAGTGGACGAAAAAAGCATATTATTACTTTGATGGACAAATCAACAAAGCATCTGAGATTTGAACCGCGTATCACGGCATAATGAGCTTTGTGGTCAGACAGGAAAGCCAAACAGGTCGTACTTACTTGAACAGGTCTTGGTTGCTTGCGAGCACTTGCTTGATAACAAAATATGTCGAAAAACAAAAGCTGGGTTTCCACAAACAGGCTTTTGGACTCAGAATAGGAATTCAACTTTAAAATGACTCCATATATTAAATGTAGGATATTAATGTATTTGGTGTTTAAAAATATTTTTCATCTTCAACAGAGTTTTTCACTGCATTTCTCACCATGTACCAACCTTCCGATTTGTGTACGTCACAAAAGCATAACCACGGTTCTCCCCACTGAACTCCAACATGAGTCGAAGCTTGTATATCTGACCGATACTTCCAAATACCGGCACAAGTTCATCCTCATATGCATCACGAGGGATCTTCGCGACGAAGACCTCACAGCCCCGTGGAGGTGGAGGGCCAATCCAGTCTAACGAAATAAAGGCTTGGTCATAAAAAAATAAACATTCAAAATAACATTTCTTTTGTACCAATGCACACATAATTGAACGTCAGCCATTCTGATGAACGACTCGCAATCTTGAGAAGAACGAGTGGCAGTTTTAGATTCAGCTTCTATGTTCTTCTATGTTCAGTAGACACAGCAACCTCTCAATTTACACAAAAGTTGTGTTCTTGAAGAGGGTCGTATAATTGAAAAACGTGTAAATTAAAACTAATAAATGTCAGTGTGTGTGTGTGTGTGTGTGTGTGTGTGTGTGTGTGTGTGTGTGTGTGTGTGTGTGTGTGTGTGTGTGTGTGTGTGTGTGTGTGTGTGTGTGTGTGTTCAAAAAGCATCAGGTATTCTCTCTGCTTACTCCCCGACCCCCACCCCCTCTCTCTCTTTGTCCCATCCTTGCTCTAACCCCTCCCAATACAGTGCAGCACCCTCCTCCCACACCTCTCTCACTCTCCCCCTCCTCTCTCTTTCTCTCTCCAGACATATCCGGATGGTGGTTATGTCCGGATGGGAGATTTTCTCCGGACATGTGTCAGACAACATGGACTAACTTTTAACCACTCATCCCAACTCTCGCTTCCTCATATGTGGTGATACAAATTGTCACCATAATTGCCAAGGTGTTGAAACCTCTCTTACAAGCCATGGAACTTCAGCAAAGGGACTCCACTCCATGAGACGACTCGATCTGTGAAATTTCCAAGCCGGATTTCTACCAATGGCAAATCCTCACCTTTGGACTTGGTGATCACAAACTTTCCTTCAAATGTCTTCGGGTCTTCATGCACTCCAATTTGCTCATCTGATCATCTGCTTGTGAGAGTAAACCTCTCTCTGGCTATTCTCAGAGATGCACCTTCGTGCCAGTGAGTCTGGCAGTTCACTCAGGGAAACTGGCAGGGACTGTAAGCAGCCATTTCACTTCAGGATTGGTCGCCTATATCTGCCGCTTCTGATATGAAGTCAGCCTGGGAATTCTTCACAGAAACCTGCTCTCTCTTTTGCACAAATCCATCCAATCTCGTCTTCAGCAAGCACCCCCCCTTTTTCCAACGATAGTACACTGAATCATGTAGTGAAGCAGTTGCTTTTAAACAACTTGCTTTCTCTTTTTGGAAGGCAAACCCGACCTAAGGCAATCTCAGTGCTGTCCAAAAAGCCCACAACGAGTGTGTGTCCACTCTCAGGAGAGCCAGAAAACATCTGTCCAATCTCAAGATAAAAGTTTCAAACTGGTTTCCCTCCTCTAAAACCTGGTGGCACTTTGTTAGGTCTGTCTCTGGAGTATGCTGCCCCTCTTCTCTCTCTTCAAAAGGCACCACAGCCGACCACTCGTCAGAAGGCCGAATTCCTCAAGAATGTGTTTGCTTCCAAATCCTGTGTCCCCAACGCCTTGCTGGACCTGTACCCACCGCACACAGTCATACCCAACTGCTCCTGGACTATGTGTCTTTTTCACCTGAGAAGATGGATGTTTGTTTCTGCAACTGGACCGGACGGCATCAGCTCACGTCTCCTAAAAACAAACCAAGCTTCTCTTTCACATCCTCTCTCTGCCCGTTCCAACTGATTTATTTGCCCCAGGTATTGTTCCATCTGCTCGAAAGTCTGCCAATATCACTGCCTCACACAAACAAAGTGCAAAAAAGGACCCCCCTTAACTACAAACCTATCAGCTTACTTCCAATCATCACAAATGTCATGGAATCAATCCATTATCGCAGTTGATTTGAAATCCATCCTTTTCTCCAACAGCCTCATCTCAAATCACCAATTTGGATTCAGAGCAGTTCACTCTGCCTTGAACATGCTGCTTCTACTCTCCCAACAATGGATGGAGGCCCTCAATGTCGGACACGAGATCAGGGTCGTCTCTTTGGAGATATCTCAAGATGTCCATGCGGTCTGGACCACACCTTGCTCTCCAAAATTCTCTGACTATGGCATCCAAGGCAAAGTGCACACTTGGCTTACTGACTTCCTCTATTCTTGCAGCCAATGTGTGGCACTCAACAGAATCCTCCCATCTCCTCTCGTTGTCAAGGCTGGAGTAGTCCAAGGCAGTGTTCTGGACCCCGTCTTGTTCCTTATCTTCATTGATGATTTCTCTGACTCTCTGGAAAACCCTCTTTATCTTTATAAAATAAAACCCTTTGTAAAATAGCAGGACTGGAGTTAGATTTATATCACGATCGAAGTAAACAGAGGCCAGTTAAGAAAATAACTCGGCAAGCCAAAAGAGAGTATGAGAAGGACATGGTGAAGAATATTAAACATATGAACAAGGCTTTCTTTCAGTATGTCAGGGGGGAAAGAACAGATGAGGAGCAGTGTGGGCCCATTGAGGAATAGCACCGGGAGAGTGGTTAGTGATGAAAGTGAGATGGCAGGCTTATGAAACAGGTGTTTTGCTTCAACTTTCACACAAGAACAGTTAGAAGAATTGCCAATAGCTGAGAATATCGATCGAGGAGGTGAGGAAGGGCTTTTACAGAAGATCCAGGATGGAGTGGAGGAAGTAAAGGAACAACGAGGTAATCTAAGAGAAGATAAGGCTCCGGGTCCAGATAATATGCACCCGAGAGTGTTGATGGAGGTGGCTGAGCAGGTAAGCGAGATGTTAACGGATATTTTCAATAGTTCCCTGGAGTCAGGACAGGTTCCGGAGGATTGGAGAGTTGCAAATGTAACACCATTATTTAATAAAGGATCCAGAGAAGAATGTGGAAACTACAGACCTGTTAGTTTGACTTCAGTTGTGGGGAAGGTGTTGGAGACATTAATTAAGGACCAGATGAGGAACCATTTAAACAAATACAAACTAATTAAAGGTAGTCAGCATGGGTTTACCAAAGGTAGTTGCTGTCCAACAAATCTTTTAAAGTTCTATGAAGCAGTGTCTGATTGGGTGGTTGAGGGAAAGGCAGCGGACATAGTATATGTAGACTTTAAGAAGGCATTTGATAAGGTACCACATCGGAGGTTGTTAATCAAAGTGAGGGCTTTTGGAGTGGCTGGTCAGGTATCTAATTGGATTTCAAACTGGCTTTGTGATGGGAAGCAAAGAGTGGCTGTGAGTGGGAGGACGTCTTCGTGGAGGATGTAAGTAGTGGGGTACCTCATGGATCAGTACTCGGACCATTACTATTCATTATTTACATCAATGATTTGGATAGTGGGGTAAAGAGTAAGTTTTCAAAAAATGCAGATGACACATAGTTTGGAGGTGAGGTGGATAGCAGAGGGGGTGGTGATCAGGTACAGGAAAGTATTGATACTTGCGTAGATTGGGCAAAAGATTGGCAGATGTAATTTAACCTGAGCAAGTTTAAGGTGTTGGGGATGGGAATGAACAATGAAAATAGAGATTACAGGATGTAAGGGGTAATTTTGGAACATGTCACACTTGGAAGGATCTGGGGGTGGTAATAGATATGGGAGGTAAGCAGATATCACAGTGCCAGGCAGCTATAGGTAAAGCAAATTGGGTTTTAGGTTGTATTCGGAGGGGGGGTCAATTATAAATCAAAAGAGGTGGTGTTAACATTGTACAGGAATTTAGTGAGGGCCACATCTGGAATATTGTGTGCAGTTCTGCTCACCACAGTTCTGGAAGGACATAGATGCCACAGAGAAGGTTCAGCGCAGGGCTACTAGATTGATTCCGGGCCGAGCTAGACTCAGCTATGAGGAGCGGCTGAAGGAGACGGGGCTTTATTCACTGGAAAGAAGGCGGTTGGGAGGAGATATGATGATAAAATAAGTGCAGATGAATTATTCAACATAGTAGACAGTGGTAGGACCAGGGGCCATTAGTCTGAGAGTAAAGAAGAGGAGAGTTAAGATGGTTGCAAGGCAGGGGACTTTCACTCAGAGAGAAGTTAATGCATGGAACGGCCTCCCTGGAGAGGTAGTGGCAGCAGAAACAGCAGATAAGTTTAAATTAGAATTCGATTGGTACCTGGAAGTTATGGAGATAGAGGGGTACGGGGATGTTGATAAGACTTTTAGGTTGTTTGAGTATTGATGGGTGATTGTGGACGGAGTGCTGTTGGTGGAGGTCTTGTCAAGGGGGGTTGTGTGGTTGATGTTGTGTCTTTTTAACCAAGCCCATTCCCCCTCCCCTGAGGGGAAGAAAAGAAAAGACAAAAAACCCTACAAAAAAAAATAAAAATAAACAAACAAATATAACAAAATATTTATTTCATTTATTAAAAACATTTTTTTGTATTTTCTTCCTTGGATCTTGTGTTGATAAATTAGTATGGTGTCCGCGCAGGCATGATGGGATGAATGGCCTCCGCCTGTGTTGGACTTCCTTGGAACTCTTTTCTGATGACTGCACTTTGCTGATGAGTTGGTCAAACACTTGGAATGTGTCATCAATCCTTACAAATCTCATTCTCTGCGAAAGGACTGTCTGTCAACCCCTCCTCTCCCATTTACTTTCTTAACGATCCTCTTTAAGAAGTTCAGTCACTTAAACGTTTCGGTCCAGAAGCCATGAACTTTCTTGAGAAAACCACATCTCGAAGTTGGCTTCCAAAGCTCGTCGCCGAATGGGCATCCTCCGTTGTGCAAAGTTCTTCCTTGGCACTCCTGAACAAGGCCTTCATCTGGAGCTTGATGGAGTGCTGCCATCCCCGCTGGGCTCGTGCACCTGCCTCCCCCCTTGCCGAGCTTGACACTGTGGAAACCAAGGAATTTGAGATCACTGCAATCTTGCGTGATGAAGTTCAGTCTATGGGCCTATCACTTTACCATCACAGACAGGTCCATGGTCTCTCTGCGTTCTACCGCCTCCTTTCTGGTCATTAACACACAGCCCTCTCCGTGCTTTGTTTCCCACCCCAGCGCATCCCCCCCTCCTCCCCATGTTCCTGCAGGGTGCATGTGGTCCACCTGCAACCCCCTTCTGGTGAATCTCTCAAAATCCAGAATCACTGCTCACCTCCACTTATTTGGTTCCTCTTCCCACCTGTTGAACCAACTTCCATGTATTCTCTTAAATCCCATTCTTTCATCCAAGTCTTCAAGACAGCTGTTCACCACCATCTCAGATCATCCTCAATCCAAAACAATGTTCTTTTCCAGTTTTTCCTTTCCTCGAGTTTGCTTCTGTATCCATCTTGTCCACCCCCCTGCATACTCTCCAGTCCCTCGTTTGTAATTCTCCTTCTATTTTGTCCCTCGGCCCTGCTATTGCCGTTTCCCCCCATCTCTTTCTGCTGTTCCTTTTGTTCTGTTGCGTCCTGATCCACTCTGTGTTCTCGCTCTTCCATGAGCCTTGACTTTGCATACAAAAAAATCATACGATTTAAAGTGCATAAGTTAATCTACATTTTCATTTTTAATTGATTTGAAAAAAAGATTCCAAAAACACACTTTCATTTCGTCATTACGGGGTTTTTTTTGTTTAGATCGGTGACAAATCTATATTTTTTTCATTTAATCCATTTTACATTCAGGCTGTGACAGAACAAAATGCGACAAAAAAGGGTGTGAATACTTTCTGAAGACACCGTACGTTCGATCCTGGACAACGCCGGGTACCTTTGTGGGAGAAGGGATGGAAAGGGTGGAGGTGAGTGAGAAAGGGGAGAGGTGGGAGGAGGGAGGGGAAGAGGTGGGAAGGACACGGTGTTGCGTGATGTTGGGCAATCCTGAGGTATCTTTGCGAGTGTATTGTAATAAAAAGCCTGTTCAGTAAACAGGGGAGAACGCTGTTTGGAACCGAACCCTGTTATTCCCATTCTTTTCGATCCAATCGACATTGTGTCTCAGTTCATCAAGCAGTCTGGCAGAATACATTTACATGAAAGAGAAGTTTTCTCCGATGGTCACAGTTGGTTCAAGACTGATGGAATTTTATGAACAGCTTGAAGGACAATTTTGATGTTTTCTTCCTCATAACTTAGTCAATGTGATGAATGGGGTGATAACTAATAAATTCCTACTGAATGTATAGATATGCATATACCGGGTGGAGGCCCAAACCGCCGCTGTCCATTTTCCTGGATTATGTTGTATCCGGTTTTCTCAATGAGATCCAGCAAAGCATATGTGTTGCTTTGATCCAAAGTCATTGTTGTAGGTCTCATCGAGTGAGGAAACCAATCCATACCTTTAAAAAAAAAAGAAACGAAACTAAAAAATAAGTTTCTTGCATGTTCTTTGCATTTTAGTAATTCACGTGGAGGTATTTACAAATCATGCATCGAATACTAAAACTATCTTTTAGCTCAAGCAGAACGTAGCCAAAAAACATCGGGGCAATACCCCTGGGTACTCACGTGGTGGCGTCTCAATAAGATAACCAGGGAACTACTGGTAGGCACGGATGCCCCACAAAATATATATATATAATGGAAAAAGTTAATACCGATGGATTTTTTTATGCCATGAACACACCTTGGTACGTCACAGGTGATCAAGGTTGGGGTCAAGTTCTATCGAAACTGTGTGTGCGGTTTCAGAGAAGAAAGCAAATACTTTGGGGGGGAGGGGGAACCCCCCCTTACAGTTACATCCCCTTCAACCCCAATTTTTCTGATGTTGTGAACAAACTTTGATACATCAAGGGTGATGAAGGTTGTGAAGATTCATCGGAATCGTGTGTGTCGTTTCTGAGGAGAAAGCAAATATCTCTTTGGGAGAGAGGAGGATGGGGGTTGGGGGGGGGCGGTCAACGCTGTTGGCTTGTGTGGGTTGGGGCCACCATCTATCTTTAATTCCAGCAATGTGTGTGTGTGTGTGTGTGTGTGTGTGTGTGTGTGTGTGTGTGTGTGTGTGTGTGTGTGTGTGTGCCTGTGACTGCTGTTTCTCGACAACCACTGATCCGATCTAATTGAAACTTGCCAGGTATATTGCTGGGGACCTGAGGATGTGTCTTTTCAAGGTTTGATATTAATCGGACAAGTGGTTCCCATGTTATGGCCATTTATTTACCAAACCAATGACAGGACACGTTGCTGCGTAGGCGTGGCCGTTGGGGAAGAGATCCTCAGCCGCGTTCCCCATTACGGGTTACAACGTACGGACTTCCGGATAGTGATGACTTACTGTATTATAATAATTTCTCGATTTCTTATCCGCATTTATAGATAAACACAATGCCCCAATCCAGTCGTCGTTTACGAGAGCGAAGGAACGGCCTGTGTGGTTGTTTGAAAGTTTTTGTTTTTTTTTTGCACGTACGGCCACGCGAGAGCGAAGGAACGGCCTGTGTGGTTGTTTGAAAGTTTTTGTTGTTTTTTTGCACGTACGGCCACGCGAGAGCGAAGGAACGGCCTGTGTGGTTGTTTGAAAGTTTTTTTTTTTTTTTGCACGTACGGCCACGCGAGAGCGAAGGAACGGCCTGTGTGGTTGTTGTTTCTGGCACGCGGTTTGAAAGTTTTTTTTGCACGTACGGGCACGCACTCGTCTTATATAATTATATATATACACATATACCTCATGTAATGATCGGGTTTGTCACTCACGTACGGCACTCTCACGTCGTGTTTGCAGACAACACTTCCACCGGATTGTCCTCTCAGTTTTATCGGAATAAACTCGTCGTGTCCCATCGACAACGTGTTCCCGCCTTTTCCAATCGAACCTTCCGTGTTTCACGTCGCGGCGTCGACATCGCTGAGGTAAAAAGGTTCCATCGAGATCCCGACGCTCGAACGGGTCTTTTAATGTTTGTGCAAAACGACGGGAATTCACGAAGAGGATTCAACCGACAACCGAGAGGAGACCGACGGGACGACTACCCGGTATCCGGTACCTCAGGAAATGTGACGAACAATCAACAAATACAATGTATTTATCAACGTGCTCACGACATACAGTACACTGTACCGTCGAGTACCGAGCAGAGCCCCCGATACATGTCTGAGGTAAATTAACCGAAGTTCGGAAACGGAATCACTGAGAGACTCTCATCGTACAGTGAACTCTCCTCTTCCTCAGCATCACCAGTCCAGTTCATTTCGAAAGTGAACACGTGAGTACAAAACGGTTGGTTTTGTGGTATAATCTACCTGAGTTCCTGTGAGGAATGGACCAAAAAGAGCAGGAAAACACAACGTGCTGAGGAAACTCGGCGTTAACCGTTGAAAATGGCGCGCCCCACAAAATCGATTTCCCGCCTTTTAAAAAAAATCTCTTCAGGCGTTTTCCAAACCGAAATATTTATTTGATCATCGCCACGAAATTGAGACCCACAAATAATAACAGGAATATAGCCACAGAGTCTGAGGGGATTGTTGACGAGATTTTGCAAAAAAAATATATGATCTCCACAGAAACACGTTACACGCCGACAATGGCGTCTCGATTTCGAACATAACGATGTTTCTGCCTCCAACGTCGGTTTCTTCACCATTTTCCGCTTGTCTGTGGAAAGATCATTTAAAAATCGGAAAAATATAACTTAAAAATCTTCACGCACATAAACCCGGAGATATTGCAATTTTTTTTCTATGCAGAGCCGTTTGGTGCTTATACACCGCCCAAGTTAAGGCACGCGTCAGAAGGTCATTGTAGTGTCCGAGATGCAGTGAGACACGGAGAGTGAGTGCAGTAATAACTCTGCTATATTGCGTGCTCGGTCTGTCCACTACTCAGAGCCTCCAGCGAGCGAGTCAAGATCTATGAACCCCTAACCACGTGACTATTATCATAAGCACTCCATGCCCCCACACCACACTCCTCCCTCCTAAAATTATAATTATAAAATGACAATTATAAACGACAAAATGACACGAATCAAAAATCATTGACACTATGACACCAAATGACACAAAGATCCACGAGTGACAAAATGACATTAATCAAGCGAAACCCTCCAAGTACTACGGTCGTCTCCTGATCCGCCCGCCAGCGCCGCCAGACGCCTCCTGGCGAGGTCGAGGTGACACCCTCGACGGACTTGCCCCCAATTGCAACATGAAGCGCCCCCACCCCGGCCGACAAGCTGGCTCGCCTGCCTGGGGTGGGACTGAATGAGGTAAACACCCCGAGTCCGCTCGCCCCGTGGGCGCCGGCACGTCCGGCCTTGGCGATACAACGTCTGGCCACGGCGACCAGAATCTCGGGTATTCCTTTATTCACAAAGACCATCCGCAGCTCCTCTGCCGCCATGCCCACCGATGCACACAGCATCACCATAACCGTCGGCCATTGAGAGAACGCATCGATCACATTCAACAACATTCTGCCTTTAACAGGACCAGCAGAATCCACATGGACTCCCTGCTCGGCCCTGTCCGCGAACGGCCACAGTCCTGATGCGTCCGCGGCGACAGGCCCCTGCGAGGCTGCGAGAATAAAACACAAAACGACAACGAAATAACAAAACAGGCTGCGCGCCACACTCTTGGTTTTAACGATGCCGAGGTGACTTGCATGTAGCTCCTTCAGACAACGTCGTATGAACTTCGGATCACGGCGGCCGAGCACTGGATCATGAGCCGATTCCACCGCGGCCTTCTTGGCCGTGACCGGCCTGCTCTGGATTCGGCTCAGTGCAAACACATCAACCTGGTCGGCTGACTCAGACGAAGTTGGACCCTCCGCGCAAGGCGAGCGCGAGAGACCGTCGCAGTTGGCATGCTTCCCGTTGCTCCGGAACTGTATATCGGAGTTGTAGGAAGCAAGGAACAGACACCAATCCTGTAGCCGCGCAGCCCCTGCCACCGGCACCTCGCACTCGGGCTTCAAGGGAGGCACCACTCCCTCCTTCCTCAAAAGCGTTGCCTGCCTGCCCTCGAGTTGTCCAAGCTCATTGCAAAACAAATCTTGATGCTTTGGAAGAATCTCCTCCAACTGATTCTCTAATCGGCTCGGCCCGGGTTGTCCAAGGTGAAAGGCTGGCGCCATCCAGTCGAGCCTGATGCGAGTCAGCCAGTCTCGGCCCAGGAGGGAGGGCCCCTCCCCCTTCACCACGTACAACGTGAGCGCAGCGTTCTGGCCTTGGTAAACCACAGATACGGCTGCCCTCCCGACCGGCGTTATCTGTTCGCCGGTGTACGTGAACAGCGTGAGGTTTGACCCGATAAGCTGTGGGTCGTTGAGTCTACGCGCGGTCTGTTCGCCCATGATCGACACAGCCGCCCCAGTATCAATCTGAAACATGATCAGCGTCTTGTTCACCTCGATTTCCACTGTTATCAGTCTTGTCACCGTCGGACCAATTGAAAACAGGCTCATCATCGGCTGCAAGTCCTGCCCTGGGTCGTCGGGGTTGCGCCGTGCAGGTTGTAGGTCTATCTCCCGGTCGGAAAAGCGTACGTCATGTACAAAACCACGTACAGGTTGCAGGTCTTGCCCTGGGCCGTCGGAACCGTACTGCACCGCGCGGACCTCCGGATCACCTGTCATGCTCTGGCCGGCGATGGCTCGGACATCCCTGAGAGTCTGTTCGACAGCCGACGACGTTTCGACTGCTGAGTTGAACGAAATGTCCTCGTACGTCTGCCGTAGTATCGCCGAACCCATTTCCGAGTCTTGCAATCCAGAAATAAAACGATCTCTGAGCCTGGCCTGCCGTTCACTCGACGTGAATTTGCAGGCGACGGCGAGATGTTTCACCCGCGCGACGAAACCCGCGATGCGCTTCCCCGGGCTCCTTGCCAGGTGATCGAACTCGGACCGTGCCAGCTGCGATGATTTTTCCGGCGTCGTGTGCACCTGGCAATCCAATTGCTCCAGAAACAACTCAAAGTCATCGCCGATGAAAACAGACACTTTGGCATGCGCGGTGAACCGTTCCCAATCAATTGTCGCCAATTGTAGTGTCCGAGGTGCAGTGAGACACGGAGAGTGAGAGTGTAGTAGTAACTCTGCTTTATTGCGTGCTCGGATGTACACTACTCAGAGCCTCGAGCGGGCGCGTAAAGATGTATGAACCCCTAACCACGTGACTATTATCATAAGCACTCCACACCCATACACCACAGTCGTGTTTTGCACACGCTCAGAACAAGATTCCCCTCTGCTGGTGTGGCCCGTGAGGAATGGTGCCGGTCATTTTGGGGTCACGTGACTCGTTACCCCCCCTCCCTCCCCCATCGAAGGTGGAAGGAAGGACGTTGTCATTTCACCTTTCTGTCTGTCTGTCCGTGTCTGTCTGTGAACTGGATATCTCAAAATGTAATGAACGGATTCGCATGAAATTTGGCGTGCGGGTTCGGTGGGCGACAAGGACGAACCGATTCGATTTTGGTTAACGTCCGAATCCGGATCCGCATACGGGAATTATTTAATTTTAACATGGTTCTTCACCGTTTAGAGATTGGGACAAACACGATGGACAGACAGCACGATATGCGGTATTTTATCATGACGCAATACCGTGTGTATGACGTCACGGTTGAGCGTTGTGGCTCTGTTTCATACGTGTGGACGAGGCTGCCAGTGCTGACGTGGTGTTTAAAGTAATGGACGCTGTGTTTGTGATATGATCATGATGATAATCATGTGTGATATCGCTTTACGAGGGACGTGTCACGTGATGATCGCTGTCGTGACCCGTGGTGTTTGTACCGACCAGGGATAGAGTTGTTGCCATGGTTCAGACATCGTTCCTCCATGTTCAGGTAAATCACAGATCTTGGTTGATGGACGTGTGTTTGTGTGTGTAGTACAGTAACCGTGACACGACACGCATGTGTTGTGGACAACGTATGTTATTAGGGGTTTCGAAGATGGATTGATATCACTTGGTGGTTATTTTAATGTTACACGAACTGATAAACAATGTCCCAAACATCATGAGTGTATGTCGTGACGTCATGTAACAAAGGGTCGTTACATTGTGGCGTCACAATGCAGCACTGGCTATTCCATGCACATCATTTAATGGATGTTTCTGTTTTCTGTGATATATAATGGTTTACAGGTCGATGTACCATCTGGGTGACATCACTGTCCTCTGTGCCTGGTTAACCTGTTGTTCACACTGTATTGACTCGGTAAACTTGCGGTTATACCTGGTGTTGGCTTCCTGGTTAGGGTGGTGGGCTTGGTATCTGAAGGTCCTGAGTTCAAATCCTGCTCGGCCGTTGAAATAATACCAGGTGGGGTTGACTCAGCCCGTCATCCTCCCGAGGTTGGTGACATGAGTACCAGCTTGCTGGGATGATGGAGCCATTCGAGTATCGTGTGTCAGAGTGGCGACCTCTTCAGGATTGATGGGCTTGCAGGAGACGAGCTCGGCGAGGACGGGCTCGACGAAGACAGGCTCGGTGGAGAGGAGCTCTGTGGAGGACGGGCTCAGCGGAGACGGGCAATGGCTTGGTGGAGGTGGGCTCAATGGAGGTGGGCTCAATGGAGGACATGCTCGGCAGAGGACGGGCTCGCCGGAGGACGGGCAAGGTGGAGACGAGCTCGGTGGAGGACGGGCTCAGCGGAGATGGGCAATGGCTTGGTGGAGGTGGGCTCAATGGAGGTGGGCTCAATGGAGGACATGCTCGGCAGAGGACGGGCTCGGTGGAGGATGGGCTCGGATGAGGCGGTCTCTCTCTCTCTCTCTCTCTCTCTCTCTCTCTCTCTCTCTCTCTCTCTCTCTCTCTCTCTCTCTCTCTCTCTCTCTCTCCCTCCCCCTCTTCCTCTCTCTCTCTCTCTCTCTCTCTCTCTCTCTCTCTCTCTCTCTCTCTCTCTCTCTCTCTCTCTCTCTCTCCAAAAGGACCATATCACAAATCTTCCCATCTACTTTCTCACCAACATTCTCAAAGAGGTTCAGTCACCCAAACTCTTCGGTGTCACTCTGAGCCATGATCTCTCTTGAGCAAGCCACATTTCAAAGTTGGCCTCCAAAGCCAGATGCTGACTGGGCATCCTAAGTTTGGTGCCAATTGAAGTGAAGGAAGGGAAGCATACACCAGGGACGAACATGACGAAGCGCCACCAGGTTTTCGAGGAGGGAGACAAGTTTGCAAGCTCATTCTTGAGATTGGAGAGATGTTGTTTGCTGGCTCTCCTGAAAGTAGACACACGCTCTTTGCAGGCTTTCCGGCATGATCTGAGGGTGCCTTCGGTCGTATTTGCCTTCCAGCAGGAGAATGCAAGTTGTTTTAAAGCAATTACCTCACCACAGGATTCGGAGTACCAAGAGCAGGAGGATGGGTAAGATCACTGAAGAAGAGATGGGATGAATCTGTGCATAAGAGAGAGAGCAGGTTTCCATTGAAGAATTCCCAGGCTGAGCGGTAGGATGTATCGGAGAGCAGTCATGAAGTGTAAAAATAAATAAATAAATCTATCCCCCTTTTTCTCATTCAAACAATTCCCCGACATTCTCCAGGAACGTGTCCCCCAGGAATGTCGCGGTCTTCCAGGAAAAACACCTTTTATTCCTTTTTTTTCGAAGTGGACTTTTCTCACGTCACTTTGAAGCTTGATCTCTCGAGTTACTTTGGGTTCCAAAAACAAGTGAATATTAACTTGTTGTTCTGAAAACTAATACTTCCTGTCCATGTTGCATCGTTTCCTTTTCACAGCGCTGCAGCATGCCGTGTCGAACTTGAACCAGGCACGGCGCTGGTTACTCGCGGCGAACTGTGGCCCTGGCGCAAGGGGCGCGGCTTCCCTCCAAGCACAGGTGTGCCATCAGTTGGGATTGTTCTCTCAACACAACCAGCACCCACTCGTGTTCAAACGGCTCGAGGCCGAATTCCACAATCACAGCACATGACTATTCAATTCACCAGGCACTGAGTTTTGACCACTTCTCGGCTTCCGGGTGTTTGCAGTGTACCATGTACGAATTCATCTGTGAGCTCACATTTCGGTGTGAAGCGGACATGTTTGACATTTTTGTTCAACAACCAGTCATTACTGTTTGAAGGCCGTCATTTTGTGGCCCTTGAGGGATGGTGAAGCTCTGTTTGGAGAAAAAGCAGTGAGTGGTGACAAGACTTCAAATCCCACTGAACCATTCAATTAATACCAGGTGGGGTTGACTCTTCCTGTCATCCTTCCCAGGTCGGCGAAATGAGTGCCAGCTTGCTGGTATCCTGTGTTGGAGTGGTGATCCGTCCAGGATTGTGCCCAATAGCCCAGGAGACTGCTTAGGCAGCACCAACGCTCCGCACAGAGTGTGGTCCACATGGATGGATGGAACCTGTGCCTCGGCATAATATTCAAATCAGAAATGCTCAAAATCTTGACCAACCTCAGTGTAAGACCCAAAGGTATAAAAATTGGATAATTCCTTTTTTTCACTAAAATGCATTATTTTGTTGTGTACTGTCGATGTATCGATATCAATTTCACGTAAAACTTTTGTTTGAATTCTGTTTTAACTTCACTTGTGATCTTGGTGGTTTTACATTTGGTGGTGGACTTTTACATTTTACATGGTACGTGAGTCTTCTTGCTGTTGTGATGTAACCTTGTATGCTTCAGTCTTCTGACTGTCTTTACCAAGAATGTGTTTTTACCACTCAGCCCGAACTGGGCTCAGGGGTATTGTCGTCACAGGCATTGTCCGGGCATCCGTCCGTCCAGGCGTGTCAACTTTTGGTTTCCGTCAATTTCGAGGAGAACACCTTCTCCGATTAAATCCATTTTTGCAGGGTGTGTTGGGGTTGAGTGGAAGAAGGTTCCTTTAGAAAATGGGCACATTGCGATTTTCAATGTGGCCTCCATGACAGCCATCTTGAAATTGGTTTCCGTCGATTTCGAGGAGAACACTTTGTCCGATTAAATCCATTTTTACAGTGTGTGTTGGGGCTGGGTCGCGGAAGGTTCCTTTCGATATTCAGTGCGATGCGATATCCAATATAGCGGCTAGGGCAGCCATCTTGAATTTGGTTTCCGGACAATAACTTGAGAACGGCTTGACAGATTGATTTTATTTTCATGGGGGTATAATGGGGGTGGTTCGAGGAAGGTTCCTTTCGATATCCAATATGGCGGCTTGGGCAGCCATCTTGAATTTGGTTTCCGGACAATAACTTGAGAACGGCTTGACCTATTGATTTCATTTTTGTGTGATACAATGGGGGTGTTTCGAGGAAGGTTCCTTTCGATATTCAGCGCAATCCGATATCCAATATGGCGGCTAGAGCAGCCATCTTCAATTTGGTTTCCGAACACTAACTTGAGAACGGCTTCACACATTGATTTTATTCTGGCGAGGTATAATGGGGTTGAGTAGAGGAAGGTTCCTTTCCAAAATGGGTGCGCTGCGATTTTCACTGTGGCCGCCACGGCAGCCATCTTGAAATTGGTTTCCGTCAATTTTGAGGAGAACGCCTTGTCCGATTAAATCCATTTTTGCTGGGTTTGTTGGGGTTGAGTAGAGGAAGGTTCCTTTCTAAAATGAGCGTGCTGCGATTTTCAATATGGCCACCATCTTGAAATTGGTTTGCGTCAAGGGGCTGAGGGGTTATGCCTGCTTTGCTATTTTTTTATTGAAATAAACTGAAATGAAATGAAAAAGCATGAGTAATGACCCAAGACAGGTTGTGTGCGTTGACCCGAATGAGGAAAGGGTGCTGGATCAGTTCACCAGGAAGCACCCGAGAAGGCTGGGAACTCGGAACACTGCTGAATGACTGAGTAAACGTTTAAGTACCTCCTTAGATGTTTTTTTTAATTATCAAATTTTTTCATTATGCTGTTTGTCCACCCTCATGAGTATTGACCACAAACACTTCTTCGAGGATCAACCTTATTTGTGATGTTATCAAAATAAAAGTGCTGCACGTGTCTGCAAACCTGTGTATTCATCGAATGTTCCCTTGTCTGACGAGGTGTTTTGATGATTGATGATTGATAACATCAAAAAAATTGATGTTACGGGTCACTTGGTGAATTGAACTTCAACTCGAACTTTAATCAGTATTCAACGACTTCAATCAATGAAATAGTATTTTATATGCTGCCGGTGTTGATACCATCCCAACGTATGGCGTGAAAGTACCTCAAAATGATGAAGGCCCAGTCATACCTTGACGTTTTAGCCAGCAATGGCAACGTATCAAAATGTATGTAAAACGCTGACTTACGTTGAATTTTTAATTTTTTTTTATTTAAAGATTCGGACGTATTCATAACGAGTTGGTCGTATGCATAACATATTAGTAACGGACACAGAACGTTTCGTTGTCTTATTGATAACTTATACCAACGAATACTGAGCCTGTTGTCGGCGTTCACAACCTATGCCCAACGATAGTCTAACTTATGCATAGCGCGCTGCACATATCGCCGACGAACTCGTGGCGTAGCCTATTAAAAACCTGCCGCTCAACGATTTAAATCATAACCGCCGGAGAAATGGAAGTGTCAACATCGCAGTCACACCTTGGCGATCTT
>NW_028222103.1:70000-75000 GCF_056783735.1 Eptatretus burgeri
AGGTTGTTGTTGTTGTTGTTGCCAGGTTATCTGCAACAAGAAGAGCTCACCAACACTTGCCACGCATTTGTGGAAGAAAGCCCGTATCTTGCTGAGTATGCCGAGTGTGCCAGGAGTGAGGGCGTCATTCCATCATCGCTGACGGTCAGTTTGACTAAACTTCAAAGATTTCCCTAAAATGATGACGTCTTGTTTTGTTCGAAGATGGGTTTCTGAGCATGAATGAGATCGTGCATCGTTTTGGAATTCTCTGTTCTTGCATATGGAAACTTTGGCTGCCAGGTAGCTCGATCATTTCTTGGTGCGCAGCTGTGCCGCTGATGCTGTGCCCCTCTACCAGTACACTCGAACTCATTTCACCGACCTCATAAGGATGACAGGCTGAGTCGACCCCACCTGGTGTTAATTCAGCAGCCAAAGGGCCTCAAACTCAGGACCCTAGGATCCTCAGACAGCCACCCGAACCACGAATCCGGCACCGGGGGCTTCATTTGAAATTTTGATTTCATTTGAATGTTTGACCCGATCGAGACTTTGGGTTTTACAAACTGTGTTACAGCTGGGAACACTGGGCTGTTACCTCCAGATGTTTTTTTTTTTACGTGACGACATGTTTGAGCCTTTTATCTATGAGGAAAATGTATGATGATGCCGCACTCACTATTCACTGTGATACAATGTCATCCGTCTTCATTGAGCACAAACAAATACAACCCGTCGTTTTACTGATGGGAATATTAGGGGGGGGGAGAGAAAGAGGGAGAGAGGAGGGAGGGGAAAGATAGAGGGATAGGGGTGGGAGAGGCAGAGGGGTGGGACAGGGGTGAGAGAGGGAGGGGGAGTGAAGGGAGAGAGAGAGAGGAGGAGGGGGGGCATTCCAGCAGATATGACACCCAGATGAACGTCCATCCAAGAGAGGACACACACATTGATGAATCAACCTGCCTGTAAAACACCTGGATGACAGTTTATTTCTGAGTCTAGATTCGAACCCAGGCGAGACAGCTCAGAGCAAGCATGTGTACTTCTCAGCTATCCGGCCGTGATCTTGCTGGTATCCTGTGTCGGAGTGGCGACCCGTACAGGATTGTGCCCAATAGCCAAGGAGACTGCTCAAGCAGCACCAACGCTCTGCACAGAGTATGGTCCCAATGGATGGATGGATTAAATATCCCAAGGTGAGTTTAATAACCTGCTGTTGGCCTACTGGTTTGGGTGTTGGCTTGAGATCCCAAGGTCCTGGGTTCAAGCCCTGTTTCCGCTGAATTAACACCAGGGGGTTGACTCAGCCTGTCATCCTTCTGAGGTCGGTGAATGAGTACCAGTGCAGCAGCCAAAAGGTTGCACACCAAGGGAAGGGGGTATTGACGGATTTATTAAATACTAGTGCATGCCCGTATGTGCGTGCCCGTAGGTGCGTGCCCGTAGGTGCAAACAAAACAAAACAAAAAACTTTCAAACCGCATGCCAGAAACAACCACACAGGCCGTTCCTTCGCTCTCACGTGCCCGTACGTGCGTGGCCGTACATGCAAAAAAAAAAACAACTTTCAAACCGCGTGCCAGAAACAACAACCACACAGGCCGTTCCTTCGCTCTCGTAAACGACAATTGGATTGGGGCATTGTGTTTAATAAAATCGAGAAAGTACAGAAATCGAGAAAGAAAGAATACAGTAAGTCGATAAATCAAGAAAAAAAATCGAGAAAGAATACAGTAATCGTCACTGACTGGATTGGGGTATTGGGTTTAAGAAAATCGAGAAAGAAATCGAGAAAGTACAGAAATCGAGAAGGAAAGAATGGAGAAAGAATACAGTAATCGTCACTCTCCGGAAGTAAAGTCCTCACTGTCCGGAAGTTCGCATATGGCAGTTACGATTATTCGCAATTTATTCTTAATGGCCAATTATTCAATTAGCGCCAACGTATTTTGCCTTTTCCCAATGTCATCGCAAGGAAAAACACAAAGAGAAGAGGAAAGAGGAGAAAGAAAACGTGCAAAAAATAATTTACTTTCTGCTTCGGAGCATACCAGCTAACTCTGATGGTCGCCAAATTTATACACCGTCTAATATGAAAACGATCATAACTTGGGCCATTGTGTTTATCTATAAATGCGCATAAGAAATCGAGAAATTATTAGAATACACGAAGTCATCATTATCCGGAAGCCCGTACGTTGTAACCCGTAATGGGGAACGCGGCTGTGCTTCCCTTCCCCATCGGCCACGCCCACGCAACAACGTGTCTTGCCATTGGTTTGTTGAATGAATGGCCATAACTTGGGAACCACTTGTCCGATTAATATCAAACCTTGAAAAGGCACATACTCAGGTCCCCAGCAATATACCTGGCAAGTTTCAATTAGATCGGACCAGTGGTTGTCGAGAAACAGCGGTCACACACACACACACAGACACACACACACACACACAGATTGCTGGAATTATAGATAGATGCTCTTGGTGTGGTGCAGGCATAATGGGCCGAATGGCCTCCTCCTGCACATAAATTCCTTGTAATTCTTGAGTTATCACCGGCACCCTGAACCAATTTCAAATTTTGTCACGTCAACCAAGATCAGATCTGTGACTTGCGACACGTTCCATGTAAACCTGTACTAACTTGTTTTTCTGGTGGGGTTGTCGGTGACTAAACCTTCTCCCCCACCAGGTTGCGTGATAAGGAAGGTATCTGTCAGCGATGGTTGTTGGTTGTCATTAAAGATCCCAGGGTGAGTTATCACTGGCACCCTGAACAGATTTCAAATTTTGTGGCAGAGTGGTGATCTGTCCATTGGAATCATTCTTGCCTTGCCGTGACCTCATTCAGAGTGCGCGCCTCCATTATTATTCGCTCAGTAATCGAATGTTTAAATTACTGTCAAAGGTATTATTACACCTGTTGTTGATTTAACGGTTAAGGAGGCTGACTTGAGATCTTAGGATCTTGAGTTGGAGCCTCTGTTGAGTTGTTAAATAACACCGGGTGGGGTTGACTCAGCCTGTCATCCATCCGCAGTCGGCAAAATGAGTGCCAGTGTACTGGTAGAGGGGCACAGCATCAGTGGCACAGCCGCGCTTCCAAGAAATGATTGCTATCCTGGCATCCAAGCTTCCATACGCAAGAACAGAACAATGGGAAGGAAGGAAGGGAGGGATGTGGTGGGTTATTGTTTATGGAATTATTCTAACAGAGTATTGTTGTTGTTGTTTTCAGTCCTTGTTTGGTCCTTCCCTGAAGATAATTCTGGATGAATACATTGAAATCAAGGCCAGAGGTATGCTTCATATGCCTGGTGTTGTCTTAACGGTTAGGGTGGTGGGCTTGGGATCCTCAGGTCCTGAGTTGAAATCCTGCTCGGCTGTTGAAGTAATACCAGGTGGGGTTGACTCAGCCTGTCATCCTTCCGAGGTCGTCAAAATGAGTGCCAGCTTGCTGGTATCCTGTGGCGGAGTGGTGGCCCGTCCAGGATTGTGCCCAATAGCCGAGGAGACTGCTCAGGCAGCACCAACGCTCCGCACAGAGTGTGGTCCCGATGGATGGATGGATGGATGGATGGTATGCTTCATGTTTGCATGCAGTGTAATTAAGATTGACCATCTCTCGGAGAGGGAGTTAATTAGACCATTGTGACCCACAGAGTTTGTGACCGACACGACGAGCGTGCTTCGTTCCCTTTGGGAGAAGCTGGAATTTGACATCGTTCGGATCAAGTGAGTCGCTTGTCATGTTCAACAGAAACATTTCAGAGCCAAACGAATCATAAGTTGAATTTTCATCCCTTCCCAACTGCCCCCCCATCCCTGGACCCCCTTTCCCACACAATTCCAACCCCTTTCCAGGAATTGCCAAAAGGGTTTTCTCTTCCGACACCGAGGAGGTACATTTTTTCTTTTTTTTAATTGTGCTTTCAGGTGTACACCTGCCTTTTACAATAATTGGTGTTGTGCGGACTATTTTGAGATGTACGGTTTTATAGTTTTATAATTCACAAATTTTCAGTACGAGTTTGTTCTGCTTGCCCAGAGGGGTGGGGGGGGGGAGAGGTTATTCTAATTGGTCTGTGTCAGTGAGTGTTGTGTACGAGGGTGTGAGTCTGTGCAGAGATCTACTTCAACATCGATTGTTAATTCTTCAAGCTAACATGCTTTGTGTACCCTTTGCAACACTACCCCCCAACGCGAAGCGAGAAGCGGGGTTAAGCAGTTGGTTCACTCTGTCTATCTATTCGATTCGCTATACAGTATATGCGAGATATCCCTTATTGTCGGGTTTTCCGTCTGTGTGTGTGTGTGTGTGTGTGTGTGTGTGTGTGTATGAGTGCGCGTGTGTGTGTGTGTGTGTGTATGTGTGTGTATGTGTGCGCGTGTGTGTGTGTGTGTGTGTGTGTGTATGTGTGTGTGTGTGTATGTGTGTGTGTGTGTGTTTGCAACGCGAGGCTCCACAGCACAAACCAGCAAACCGATTTCGATGAAACTTTGCCAACATGTGCAGTATTTGTTGGGAAGGTGCGCGTTTGAATTTCGTTGCCGAGCAACCACCCGTTGCTGTGCAGCGGCCGAAAAACCACGTACAGTATTTTCAATACTTGTCCTTCAGTTTTGAATGTGGAGAAGCGAGACTTCAGAACTAAACACTTCGAGATACTTAGAAAATTTTACTCGAGCCGATTTTTGATTGAGGTTTTATTTTTCAAATGGTAGTCCTTCAAAAATTGGGTGGCTATTCACCGTCATTTTCATGAGTGGCTGAGGAAAGTGGGCGTGGCTTATGGAAAGTGGGCGTGGCTCATGAAAATATTGTGTGGCTCAGGAGGTGCGGTCAAACAAGAGCATTGAGAGAAGTTTATCGGGTTTTCTGTGTGTGTGTGTGTGTGTGTGTGTGTGTGTGTGTGTGTGTGTGTGTCTGCAACGCGAGGCTCCACAGCACAAACCAGCAAACCGATAATTTATTTATTTACCGAAAACGATTCCCCACCCACACACCACCTCCAATT
>NW_028222104.1:0-2500 GCF_056783735.1 Eptatretus burgeri
TTCTGGATCTGATTTTGACAAATTTCCCTGACAATATCTGCTGCTCTTCCTTCGCTCCAATTGGTTCTTCTGACCACGTCCTTGTTATAGTGGACATCTATCTGGCTGTTATCAGAGAACCACCTCACCGCCGTCGAATCTGGCATTTCACTCCAGCCGACTGGCAGGGTCTCCGAGCAGCCATCAAACTTACAGACTGGTCTCCTATCACTACTTTCTCAAACATCAACTCATCCTGGGAATTCTTTCAAAGAAACTTGCTCTCCCTCATGCACAGATTTATCCCCTCTCGTGTTCAGTTGTCTTACCCTTCCTCCCGCCCTTGGTTTACTGAAGCTTGTAGCGAGGCAGTTGTCCTGAAACAACTTGCCTTTGCCTCATGGAAAGCAAACCCAACTGAGGGCAATCTCAGTTCTTTCCACAAAGCTCGGAACAAGTGTGTATCTACCCTCAGGAGAGCCAGAAAACAACATCTTTCTCATCTCAAGTCTGAACTCTCAAACCTCTCTCCCTCCTCAAAATCCTGGTGGCGTTTAATCAAATCTGTTTCTGGTGTATGTTCCCCCTCCATCCCCTCCCTTACCTAAAATGGCCGCACTGCTGATACCACAACGTGATAAAGCTGAATGTCTAAACTCGGTGTTTGCAGCTAAATCTTGTGTCCGAAACCCATCACTATCTCTACCCACTTTACCCAGTCGCACCCAACTGTCCCTGGACTCTGTATCCTTTTCTTCTGACAAGGTGAAGAGCTTGCTTTCAAACCTCGAGTCAGTTTCTGCAACCGGTCCAGACGGCATCAGCCCACGTGTCCTCAAAGCCTGCTCTTCTGCTCTTGCTCACCCTCTCTCTGTTCTATTCACCCTCTCATTTGCCCAAGGTCATCTGCCATCCGCTTGGAAATCTGCTAACATCACTGCCCTGCATAAAAAGGTGCAAAAACAGATCCCTGTAACTACAGACCAATCAGCCTTCTCCCAATCATCAGCAAGGTTATGGAATCCATCATCGCTTCAGACATGAAATCCTTCCTCTTCTCCAATGGCTTGATTTCCAATCATCAATTTGGTTTCAGACAAGGTCACTCTACCCTGGATATGCTGCTTCTGCTCTCCCATCAATGGATGGAGGTCCTCAATGCCAGACAGGAAATCCGAGCCGTATCCCTGGACATATCACGTGCTTTTGACACAGTCTGGCACCCTGCACTACTCACCAAACTCTCTTCCCATGGTATTCAAGGCCATCTCCACTCATGGCTCGCAGACTTCCTCTCCTGTCGCAGTCAACGTGTGGCCCTAAATGGAGTTCTTTCATCCCCTCTTCCTGTGCAGGCTGGAGTTCCTCAAGGTAGCGTTCTGGGCCCTGTTCTTTTTCTGGTTTTCATCAATGATCTCTCCGACTCTCTGGAAAATCCTCGATTTCTCTTTGCCGATGACTCCACCCTCTGCCGTACCATCTGTCATCCCTCAGACCGGCAAGCAGCAGCTTCTTCGCTCACTGCAGATCTGGATAAAATCACAAACTGGTCCAACACGTGGAACATGTCTTTCAATCCAGACAAATCTCACACTCTCACAATGTCTCTTCGAAAGGACCGTTTAGAAAACCCCCCCATCCACTTTCTCAACAATCCTCTGGAAGAAGTCTTTTCTTTCAAGCTTCTGGGTCTCACTATCTGCCATGACCTTTCCTGGGAAAGTCACATTTCCAACCTCGCCTCAAAAGCCAGTCGCCGACTGGGAATCCTCCGTCGTGCAAAGTCCTTCCTCGGCCCTCCTGAGCTCCTGACCACTTACAAAGCTTTTGTCCGTAGCCTGATGGAGTACTGCTCTCCCCTCTGGGCTGGTGCTCCTGCCTTCCACCTTTCTCGGCTTCACGCTGTCGAAACCAGGGCATTTAAGATCATCGGCATCTCCCGCAATGAAGCTGAGTCTTTGGGCCTCTCACTCAATCACCGCAGGTTGGTCGGTGGTCTTTCTGTCTTCTACCGACTCCTCTCCAGCCATGCCCCCCCTGCTCTCTCTGCGATTTGTCCCCACCACATTTCCACAGGGCGCTCAAGGTCCGCCAACAACCCCCTTCTGGTAAAACTACCAAAATCACGAATCACTGCTCATCTTCACTCTTTCATTCCTCTTTTTTCCCGCCTTTGGAATATACTTCCTCACTCTATTCTTTACCATTCTTCCCTCCAGGCTTTCAAAACAGCTGTTCACCACCACCTCTTATCTTCCCCCATCCAAATCCTCGATCTTTTCTACCCCCGATAATCCACCAAAGCCCACTTCCTTCAATTCCCCTGCTTTCCTTCCTGAAAGTCCCTGTAATGTCCATCTTCTCTTCACCATGTTCCCCGTCCCATCCCCATCCCTCTCCCTTCCACAGTTCACCTAATGTGTCTGTTCCCCACTGTTTTGTCCCTTCCACTCCCGCCCCTCTTGTCTCATGCCTCCTTGCTGTGAGTTGTGTGTTAGCTCTCTTACGAGCCTCGACCAAG